>NC_052146.1:264757742-264870759 GCF_902713615.1 Scyliorhinus canicula
ATAAAGCCTCGATTACTCTCTACTCTCGTCTCGTCGTAATTGATAGTGCATCAATTTATTAAGCAGAGATTTTACAACGATGGACGTCCGCATCAAGCCAGATCGCCTGCAGCTGCACCCTCAAGCAGGCAATGCCAAGTCGGCCTTCGCACATTGGCTAGCTTGCTTTGAAGCCGACATCGGATCTGCGACAGAACCACCCTCAGAGGCACAGAAACTCCAGATCCTGTATACGCGGCTGAGCTCCGATATCTTTCCCCTCATCTGGGACGCGCACACCTACGCTGAGGCCATGGCGCTTCTGAAAGAGAGCTCCGAAGCATCAGTGCTAACTACTATGCTACTGTACCACCAATGATCTGTGTAAATGCAAGCAGATTATGTTAGGAAGAAAGGAGAGTTTAACAATGTTAATATGATATTATCAGTTAAGATCACAACATTCTAGGGTGTCATGATGGTGGAAAAAAAACACTGCATTACACCCAAAGTATTGAACTTTTAAAAGACCTGAGTTTTATTTTTTTTAAAGTTGACACAAATCCCAAAGATGGCTGTGGACAAACAGTCAGCCCCTGGCAGGAATGGTTGCCAGGGGTTTCTCTAAGGGGCAATGGAACCCCTCCTTATGTTACCAGGCAAGGCACTTCTATAAGCATCCAAAAGCTGATTACTCTGGTAATGGGCATTCCATCTCAAAGGACTCTGGGTTAGATTTCTCATCCATTGGGTGTCCTTTGTCGGCAGGCCCAGAAGCAGTTGTGAAATGTGTTCCTGGCTGCGTCGACCTCAGAGTTTAATTTTGTGCTGGCTGACCAATCAATGGGGGGAGCGGGTGCCAGGAAAATGGAGGGTGTGGGCTGGCGTTTCTGATGTGCCCACTCAGGGAGACAGCTGATGCCCTTGGAAAGATAAATATTGATGTTAAAACTATGGCACAGAGCTCAGTTTCCAGACATATTTGTTTATTTTATTTCAACCTGCCCTGGATCAAAGTTGCATTTGAAGCGTAAAAGTCACCTGACCAATCGGCTCGCCCGCTAACTGTAAAAGCAGACTGGTCATGTAAAATTGCGTACAATTGGTCCCTTACACCTGCTTGATAGTCAATGAATGCATTTCCAACTTGCGCACATGCCCATCATGACATTAGGATGTGTGTCTAACGCCTCTTCCCATGATGTTATGAATTTCCGGGTCAGGCATGTGCCCACCCATGCAAAGTAAAATTCTGGCCTCTGTGTTTAATACCTAATTGGACTGATGGATTCCATTTTCCACATGGAATATGCAAAGAAGGAGTTAAAAGCTGGCAAAAAGAGCTGCCCCAGTGTCTGACGATGTGTGCTCTGTGACGATTAGCAAACACAAACCAAAGCAGCCGGCAGTTCCCCAGCAAAATTGCCATTCTTTTGCAGGTACATCACAAATCTCCCTCGCTTCTGGAGTAAGTCAGCCCAGTCAGCAAAAGGATCGCAGGTGGACAGGGAACTGAAATTTCTGAAAAATCACAGAACACATGGAATCGAAGAACCAACTATTCGTCTACAGACGTAAACTCTACTGAAATAAAATCATAATGGCTGCACACTTCATCATCTACTCCTTATGTGTCAACGACTACTCCATATAACCTCTTATTTATATTTACTTACCATTGGACTCAATGCTCTAATTGTATGAATACAGATGAGTATGTTTAACTATTTCTCTTTACCTTTTTAGTAGTTAATAAACTTACTCGATCATAACTCAAGAATGTTTGGTTACATTGGCTCCTTTATAAACATAATAATCACTTATTATGACTAGGGTAAGAGTAGGGCCAGTCAAGGACAGTGGTGGGAAGTTGTGTGTGGAGGCTGAGGAGATAAGTGAGATACTAAATGAATACTTTTTGTCTTGGAGAGGATTATAAAAGATACGATTTATAATCATCTAGATAGGAATAATATGATTAGGGATAGTCAGCATGGTTTTGTGAAGGGTAGGTCATGCCTCACAAACCTTATCGAGTTCTTTGAGAAGGTGACTGAACAGGTAGAAGAGGGTAGAGCAGTTGATGTGGTGTATATGGATTTCAGTAAAGCGTTTGATAAGGTTCCCCACGGTCGGCTATTGCAGAAAATACGGAGGCTGGGGATTGAGGGTGATTTAGAGATGTGGATCAGAAATTGGCTAGTTGAAAGAAGACAGAGAGTGGTAGTTGATGGGAAATGTTCAGAATGGAGTTCAGTTACGAGTGGCGTACCACAAGGACCTGTTCTGGGGCCGTTGCTGTTTGTCATTTTTATAAATAACCTAGAGGAGGGCGCAGAAGGATGGGTGAGTAAATTTGCAGACGACACTAAAGTCGGTGGAGTTGTAGACAGTGCGGAAGGATGTTGCAGGTTACAGAGGGACATAGATAAGCTGCAGAGCTGGGCTGAGAGGTGGCAAATGGAGTTTAATGTGGAGAAGTGTGAGGTGATTCACTTTGGAAAGAATAACAGGAATGCGGAATATTTAGCTAATGGTAAAATTCTTGGTAGTGTGGATGAGCAGAGGGATCTCGTTGTCCATGTACATAGATCCCTGAAAGTTGCCACCCAGGTTGATAGGGTTGTGAAGAAGGCCCATGGTGTGTTGGCCTTTATTGGTAGAGGGATTGAGTTCCGGAGCCATGAGGTCATGTTGCAGTTGTACAAAACTCTAGTACGGCCACATTTGGAGTATTGCATACAGTTCTGGTCGCCTCATTATAGGAAGGATGTGGAAGCTTTGGAACGGGTGCAGAGGAGATTTACCAGGATGTTGCCTGGTATGGAGGGAAAATCTTATGAGGAAAGGCTGATGGACTTGAGGTTGTTTTCGTTAGAGAGAAGAAGGTTAAGAGCTGACTTAATAGAGGCATACAAAATGATCAGAGGGTTAGATAGGGTGGACAGCGAGAGCCTTCTCCCGCGGATGGAGGTGGCTAGCACGAGGTGACATAGCCTTAAATTGAGGGGTAATAAATATAGGACAGAGGTCAGAGGTGGGTTTTTTATGCAAAGAGTGGTGAGGCCGTGGAATGCCCTACCTGCAACAGTAGTGAATTCGCCAACATTGAGGGCATTTAAAAGTTTATTGGATAAGCATATGGATGATAAGGGCATAGTGTAGGTTAGATGGCCTTTAGTTTTTTTCCATGTCGGTGCAACATCGAGGGCCGAAGGGCCTGTACTGCGCTGTATCGTTCTATGCTCTATGTTCTTATTGTCACAAGTAGGCTTCAATATGTGAAAAGCCCCTAGTCACCACATTCCGGCACCTGTTCAAGGAGGCCGGTACGGGAATTGAACCCGCGCTGCTGGTATTGTTCTGCATTGCCAGCCAGCTGTTTAGCCCACTGAGCTAAACCAGCCCCTTCACATAATTATTGGGTGTAGAAAAGGTTTTCAACGGAAAGGGAACCTTGTTAGATTAAACTTTGTTACTACCAGCAGAGGGCGGGTTGAATAGACACCGAGCCAGTCATTCCTCCTCACCCAGGTTTGTAACAATTTCGGAGGGGGGGCGGTATCCGAGCTGGATGGTGCCAAATTGAGAGTTCTCGCTCGGATCAGGGGAAATTCACCTGGGGGCAGTGGTAAAAAGGGTATGTTACTTTTAGGAAAGATAGAGAAGGAGATGGAGTAACCCTGATAATCAAGAATGAGATAAAGACAGGAGAGGGAAAGGATTTTAGCTCAAAAGCAGGGTGTAGACATAATACGGGTATAGAATTTACAGTGCAGAAGGAGGCCATTCAGCCCATCGAGTCTGCACCGGCTCTTGGAAAGAGCACCATACCCAAGGTCAGCAACTCCACCCTATCCCCATAACCCCGTAACCCCACCCAACACTAAGGGCAATTTTGGATACTAAGGGCAATTTAGCATGGCCAATCCACCTAACCTGCACATCTTTGGACTGTGGGAGGAAACAGGAGCACCTGGAGGAAAAGCACACACGGGGAGGATGTGCAGACTCCGCACAGACAGTGACCCAAGCCGGAATCGAACCTGGGACCCTGGAGCTGTGAAGCGATTGTGCTATCCACAATGCTACCGTGCTGCTGGGTAGATTTGAGAAATGACAAGTGGTAGGGAACATTAGTGAAAATAGTTTATAGATGCCCAATAACAATAATTATGTAGAACTGAGAATAAATCAGGAAATTAGAGAAGTATATAACAAAGGTAATGCAATAATCCCGGTGGGTGGATGGGGGCGGGGGCTTTAACCTTCTTATAGATTGGCCACCAAATTGACAAAAGTAATTTGGAGGATGAGCTAATGGAATGCATTTGAGACAACCATCGAGAATAGTATGTCCAGGAACTAACTGGGGGAGATGTTATTTTAGATCACAGTAGCACAGTGGTTAGCACTGTGGCTTCACAGCTCTAGGGTCCCAGGTTCGATTGCCAGCTTGGGCCACTGCCTGTCCAGAGTCTGCACGTTCCCACCGTGTCTGTGTGGGTTTCCTCCCGGTGCTCTGGTTTCCTCCCACAAGTTCGGAAAGATGTACTGTTAGATAATTTGGACATTCTGAATTCTCCCTCAGTGTACCCGAACAGGCGTCGGAATGTGGGGACTAGGGGCTTTTAACAGTAACTTCATTGCAGCGTTAATGTATGCCTACTTGTGACAATAAAGATTCTAAATAAATAAATAAAGTCCTGGTATTATGCATTGGAATAACGAGAGAGAGGGTTCCTCTAGGAAAGAGTGATCATAATAAGGAGAATTTCATATTAAGTTTAAGACTGATGTGCTTAAGTCCAGACCTATGATTTTAATTTAAACAATGCTAATTATAAAGGTATGAGAGCAACTTGGCTGATGTACATTGGGGAAATAGATTAAAATATGATGGCAGATAAACAATGATAGAACAGTTCTAAAACAGTTCTAAAAAAATTCAAAATTCTCAATGAATATACATTGGGCGGAATTCTCTAAGTGCTGGCACGAATGGAGAATCCGCGGGAGTTTCATGATGGGGAAATCAGCGCGAACCCCTCACCGATTCTGGTACAATTCAGGGGCTGGAACCAACGCCACGTGAAATGACGATCGTGTGGAAAGCGGCCGGAGAATCGCAGGGTTCTGGGCTGCGCGTGCGCAGGGCTGACAACCTGCACCGGTCGCACTGGAAAACATGGCGACGGCCATGCTGGAACCCTAACCCACCAACCCCGACCCCACAGCCCACACCCTGCCCACCCCCCACCACTGTTGCCACAAAATAATAGTGAGATGATTAGGATATTGTTTTAAAATTCAACAAAGCGATTAGAGAGGGAGAAAATAAAATATGAGGACAAACTGGAAAGAAATAAGGAGAAAGCGTGTAAAGCTTTTACAGGTATGTGAAAAGGAAGAGATTAACAACAGTAAACGTAGGGCTCTTAGAGACAGAGGCAGAAGAAGTTATAATGGGGAATAAGAAAACAGCAGAAATATTAAACAAATATTGTGCGTCTGTCTTCACAGAAGAAGACTCGACTTATTGGAAATTGTTGTGGCCCAAGGGGCTCAGAAGAAACTTCATGTAATTAATAAACATTACTAACGAAAAGGTACTGGAGAAATTGGGGGAACCTCTGTTGTTAAGTATATTCAGGGAGTACAGCTGGAAATGAAACTGACGGAAAAGTTCAGCAATGGTGCGATTTGTGGTGTTCTTTGTGTTTCTTATTTAGGATGGTTGGTGTAGTGTTCCACGAAGACCACAGTATAGCTTTTACTGAAACAAAGCTATGATTTTATTTCCACTACTAAACTGGGTTTCGACACGTAGTCCTTTAGAATACAGAATTGATCAATAACATCTAACTACAACGGGTCGAGCGGGGTATGCTGGCCTGGGGCGAACATCTGCCAAGCTATGGCTAGTCGGCAGGGGAGGGGGGCGGGTTGCCCTCTGATCCGGCTGATTACCTGGAACGTGAGGGGGCTGAACGGGCCGGTTAAGAGAAGCAGGGTGGTCTCCCATCTAAGGGGGTTGAAGGCGGACGTGGCTATGCTCCAGGAGACCCACCTGAAGGTGGCGGACCAGGTCCGTCTGAGGAAGGGGTGGGTGGGGCAGGTTTATCATTCAGGATTGGACGCAAAGAACCGGGGGGTGGCGATTCTAGTGGGGAAGAGGGTGGCGTTTGAGGCGGCTGAGGTGGTGTCGGACAAGGAGGGCAGATATATCATGGTGAGGGGTAGGCTGCAGGGAGAGAAGGTGGTGCTGATGAACGTATATGCCCCGAATTGGGATGATGCTGGCTTCATGAGGCGCTTGTTGGGCCGCATCCCGGACCTGGAGGCAGGGGGCCTGATCATGGGGGGAGATTTTAACACAGTGCTGGATCCCACACTGGACCGGTCCAGTTCAAGGACGGGTAGGAGACCGGCGGCGGCCAAAGTGCTGAGGGGATACATGGACCAGATGGGAGGGGTGGATCCCTGGAGGTTTGGGAGACCGAGAGCGCGGGAGTATTCCTTTTTCTCTCACGTCCATAGGGTTTATTCCCGGATAGACTTTTTTGTCCTGAGCAGGGGGTTGATCCCGAGGGTGCAGGATGTCGAGTATTCGGCCATAGCGATTTCGGACCATGCCCCGCACTGGATTGATCTGGAGATGGGGGAGGCGCAGGACCAGCGCCCGCTCTGGCGCCTGGATGTGGGGATGCTGGCGGAGGAGGAGGTGTTTAAGAGGGTTCGGAGAAGCATTGAGGGGTATCTGGATACCAATGATACGGGGGAGGTCCAGGTGGGGATGGTCTGGGAGGCTCTGAAAGCAGTGATCCGGGGGGAGCTGATCTCCATCCGGGCCCACAGGGAAAGGAGGGAGAGGAAGGAGAGGGAGAGACTGGTGGGAGAGCTTCTGGAGGTGGACAGGAGATATGCGGAGGCACCGGAGGAAGGGTTGCTGGGAGAACGGCGCAGGTTTCAGGCCAATTTTGACTTGTTGACCACCAGAAAGGCGGAGACACAGTGGAGGAGGGCGCAGGGTGCGGTATATGAGTATGGAGAGAAGGCGAGCAGGATGTTGGCGCATCAGCTCCGTAGGCGAGATGCGGCTAGGGAAATTGGGGGAGTGAAGGATGGGGGTGGAAATGTAGTGCAGAAGGGGACAGAAGTAAACGGGGTCTTTAGGGACTTTTACGAGGGATTGTACCGGTCGGAACCTCCGAGGGGGAGAGAGGGGATGGAGAGCTTCATGAACAGGCTATGTTTCCCAAGGGTTCAAGAGAGGCTGGTTGAGGGGCTGGAGGCGCCGATAGAGTTGGAGGAGCTAGTCAGGGGGATCGGGCAAATGCAGTCAGGTAAGGCCCCGGGGCCGGACGGGTTCCCGGCAGAATTTTACAAAAAATATGCGGACCTGGTGGGTCCCCTGCTGGTGCGAACTTTCAATGAGGCGTGGGAGGGGGGGGCTTTGCCCCCGACGAGGTCGTGGGCACTGATCTCTTTGATCCTAAAACGGGATAAGGACCCCTTGCAGTGCGGATCATATAGGCCTATTTCACTCCTTAACGTAGACGCTACGTTGCTGGCGAAGATCCTGGCTACCAGGATAGAGGATTGTGTGCCAGAGGTAATTCATGAAGATCAGACAGGGTTTGTCAAGGGGCGGCAGCTCAACACGAATGTGCGGAGACTGCTCAATGTTATCATGATGCCGGCAGTGGAGGGGGAGGCGGAGATAGTGGTGGCGCTGGACGCAGAGAAAGCGTTTGATAGAGTTGAGTGGGGGTACCTGTGGGAGGTGTTGGAGAGGTTTGGATTTGGGGAGGGATTCATCAAATGGGTGAGGCTGCTTTACGCGGCGCCGATGGCGAGTGTAGTCACAAATGGAAGGAGATCGGAGTATTTTAGGCTCTATCGTGGGACCAGGCAGGGGTGTCCCCTGTCCCCCCTACTCTTTGCACTGGCGATTGAACCGCTGGCCATGGCGTTGAGGGAGTCAGGGAAGTGGAGGGGTCTGGTGCGGGGTGGGGAGGAGCACCGGGTATCGCTGTATGCGGACGACCTGCTGTTATATGTGGCGGACCCAGAGGGGGGAATGCCGGGGGTGATGGAACTGTTAGCGGAATTTGGGGGCTTCTCGGGCTATAAGCTGAACTTAGGAAAGAGCGAGGTATTTGTAGTGCACCCGGGAGATCAGGAGGAGGGAATTGGGAGGCTCCCCTTCAGGAGGGCAGTGAAGAGTTTCAGGTACCTGGGGGTGCAGGTGGCCAGGAGTTGGGGGGCTCTTCATAAGCTTAACTTCACCAGACTAGTGGAACAGATGGAGGAGGAATTTAAAAGGTGGGACATGGTGCCGCTATCGCTGGCGGGCAGAGTGCAATCCGTCAAAATGACGGTTCTCCCGAGGTTCTTGTTCCTCTTCCAGTGCTTGCCCATCTTTATCCCTAGGGCCTTTTTTAAAAGGGTGACCAGCAGCATCATGGGATTTGTTTGGGCGCATGGCACCCCGAGGGTGAAGAGGGTCTTCTTGGAGCGGAGTAGGGATGGGGGGGGGCTGGCGTTGCCCAACCTCTCGGGGTACTACTGGGCGGCCAACGTGTCGATGGTGCGTAAGTGGGTGATGGAGGGGGAGGGGGCAGCATGGAAACGGATGGAGAGAGCGTCCTGTGGGGATACAAGCCTGGGGGCCCTGGTAACGGTGCCGTGGCCGCTCCCTCCCACGAGGTATACCACGAGTCCGGTGGTGGCGGCTACCCTCAAGATTTGGGGGCAGTGGAGGCGACATAGGGGAGAAGTGGGGTTATCGATGGAGGCTCCGTTAAGGGGGAACCATAGGTTCGTCCCGGGGAACATGGATGGGGGATTTCGGGGATGGTATAGAGCGGGCATTAGACAGCTGAAGGACCTGTTTATCGACGGAAGGTTTGCGAGCCTGGGGGAGTTGGAAGAGAAATTTGGGCTCCCACCGGGAAACATGTTTAGATATCTGCAGGTAAAGGCATTTGCTAGACGGCAGGTGGAGGGATTCCCTGCGCTCCCCGCGAAGGGGGTGAGTGACAGGGTGCTCTCGGGGGTCTGGGTCGGGGAGGGGAAGATATCCGATATCTACAAGCTTATGCAGGAGAAGGAAGAGGCGTCAGTAGAGGAGCTGAAAACGAAGTGGGAGGGGGAACTGGGGGAACAGATCGAAGACGGGACATGGGCTGATGCCCTGGAGAGGGTAAATTCTTCCTCCTCGTGTGCGCGGCTTAGCCTCATCCAATTCAAGGTGCTGCATAGGGCCCACATGACTGGGACGAGGATGAGTAGGTTCTTTGGGGGTGAAGATAGGTGTGCCAGGTGCTCGGGGAGTCCAGCGAACCATGCCCATATGTTCTGGGCATGCCCGGCATTGGAGGAGTTCTGGAAGGGGGTGGCGAGGACGGTGTCAAGGGTGGTGGGATCCAGGGTCAAGCCAGGATGGGGACTCGCGATCTTTGGGGTTGGGGTAGAGCCGGGAGTGCAGGAGGCGAAAGAGGCCGGTGTGCTGGCCTTTGCATCCCTAGTAGCCCGGCGAAGGATTTTGCTACAGTGGAAGGACGCGAGGCCCCCAAGCGTGGAGACCTGGATCAATGACATGGCGGGCTTCATTAAGCTTGAGAAGGTTAAATTCGCCCTGAGAGGATCGGTGCAAGGGTTCTTTAAACGGTGGCAACCTTTCCTCGACTTTCTGGCTCAACGATAGGGTACTGGGACAGTAGCAGCAGCAACCCGGGGGGGGGGGGGGGGGGGGGGACGTTGATTATGTTAGCTTATTTTATTTAAATTTGATTTATCTAATTTTAATTTATGGTTAAGTTCTCTTGTTGGGGGGGGGGGGGTGGGGGAATGTGATACATGTGATGTTACGGTATGGGGGGAATTGTGGGTGTTATGGGGCTGTTAGTTGCATATTACTGCTTTTTGCTATACTTTTTGTTATATTTTCTGTAAAAAATTCCAATAAAAATTATTTTAAAAAAAAAAATAACATCTAACTACACTCATCTGCTGCTAAGCTCACTACTGGTATAAACTATAACCTAACCTCACACTAACTGCTCTTATGACCTCACTAGCTATCTCCTGCTAGGGTCTAGCATCACTGCTTTATATAGTTGTATCTGCAGCTCCCTCTAGTGGCTACCTTGATATTATATTAACCCTTGTAATGCTGATAGTTATGTTAATACCACACTATTGAATGGCAGAACAGGCTCCTCTTATTTCTTTTAATTTTATGAATTAAGGATAAGTAAGAAAAGTCAACACAAAATTAAAAGTTGACATACTTAAAATCTCTTAAAACAATTCACAGCCTGATGGAATATGACTCGCCTACTTGTAAGAGTTAATTTTCAGTGCCAGAGAGGTTGATTGCAATGATTAACAATTTTCTTCTTTAAAAGGGTTCCTGTGCTAATTCCAAGCATTAAACAGCAACAGGAGTTCAGTGTTTAGTGACAGTAAACTCAAAAGGGGGTAATATTGACCATTGATGATGGGTGTTATCAGTTTAACCATTCCTTGGCGGGGGTGGGGGGGGGGGGGGGGGGGGGCTTAGACATCAGGAATTGCAATAATAGGACAGCTGACTTTTCAAAAAGTATTTCCTGTGATTCAATTGATTCATTAAAGTGTGTTGGAAAAAGGTTGACATTGGGCGTTAGGGGGGTCTCATTATAAATGTTGATATAAAATATTTGATAGGAAATAAATGTTGTGGACAAGAAGTTGTGGACACAAACAAGATATTTACTAATGGTTAGAGAAGATGTACAGATGGATGGATGACAAATAGTTCCCATAGAGGGGTAATAAATCTCCCCTGAAATGCCACATTATCTTTGATTCTGTATTAGCCAGTGTTTCCCAGAATATTCAATTATGTGGATAATGGGAAGGGCAGGCAGAGTATCATTGGCAATTAACTTCCCTGAATAACTACCTCTCTCCAGTAACAACGGGGAAATCCTTACACTACATTTTATTTGGAAACGGTTGAAAATTAAGGATATATCAGCAGAGAAATGCTGCTTTTACCAATGAGGTATAAAAGTTTCATTTCATTAGTCAGACATTATGCAATTGCAACGTATTTTAAGAAAACAGATGAACTAAATGAATCTTAGGGAAAAATGTGAATGGAAACTTAACATTAGAGAAGTGCTTTACGCTCTAACCCAGACAAAATACACAAAATGGAATGATGCAATACATCCCTGCAGAACAGATATACCGATTTGGATACTGTTGAAATGAAATTAAAATGAAAATCGCTTATTGTCACGAGTAGGCTTCAATGAAGTTACTGTGAAAAGCCCCTAGTCGCCACATTCCAGCGCCTGTCCGGGGAGGCTGGTACGGGAATCGAACCATGCTGCTGGCCTGCTTGAAAAGCCAGCGATTTAGCCTGGTGAGCTAAACCAGCCCCCTGTTGAGGGAGATGGCTCACCAGGGGAAGGCAGCAGCAGCCAGATTCATGGCACCGTGGCTGACTCTGCAACGCAGGACAGCAGGAAGAAGAATGGCAGGGCTATAGTAATAGGGGACTCAATCGTAAGGGGAATAGCCAGGCGGTTCTGCGGATGCGATCTAGACTCCAGGATGGTAAATTGCCTCCCTGGTGCAAGGGTCAAGGATGTCTTGGAGCGGCTGCAGGACATTCTAGGGAGGGAGGGTGAACAGCCAGCTGTCGTGGTGCAAATAGGCACCAACGATATAGGTAAAAAAATGGGATGAGGTCCTACAAGCTGAATTCAGGGAATTAGGAGTTAAACTAAAAAGTAGGACCTCAAAGGTAGTAATCTCAGGATTGCTACCAGTGCCACAAGCTGGTCAGAGTAGGAATGTCATGATAGATAGGATGAATGCGTGGCTTGAGAATTAGTGCAAGAGGGAGTGATTCAAAATCCTGGGGTATTGGAACCAGTTCTGGGGGAGATGGGACCAGTACAAACCGGATGGTCTGCACCTGGGCAGGACTGGAACCAATGTTCTGGGGAGGGGGGAGGGGTGTTTGCTAGAGCTGTTGGAGAGGGTTTAAACTAATGTGGCAGGGGAATGGGAACCAATGCAGGAAGTCGGAGGGAAATAAAACGGTGATAGAAACAAAAGGCAGGAAGGGGGAAATTGTAAGGCAGAGAAGCCATAAGTCAAAAATCATAAAGGGCGACAGTACAAGGTACAGTGACTGAGGAGACTTCAGTAAATAGGCCCAATAATACTAAAAGGAATAAAACAGGAAGTAAAAACATAAATGGAAAGTGAAGCATGAAGATTACATGAAGATCTGGGTTCAACGATAGGGAAATTAGGAGAAAGGTTAAAAATTCCCATACCAGCCTCCCTGAACAGGCGCCTGAATGTGGCGACTAGGGGCTTTTCACCGTAACTTCATTTGAAGCCTACTTGTGACAATAAGCGATTTTCATTTTTTCATTTTCATTTCAAAAGGAAAAATAACTGAGGAGAGGTCACTGACAGAGGTGTTAAGATTCAAAATGGAGGTATAAAAACCAACATAGAACATAGAACATAGAACAGTACAGCACAGAACAGGCCCTTCGGCCCTCGATGTTGTGCCGAGCCATGATCACCCTACTCAAACCCACATATCCACCCCATACCCGTAACCCAACAACCCCCCCTTAACCTTACTTTTTAGGACACTACGGGCAATTTAGCATGGCCAATCCACCTAACCCGCACATCTTTGGACTGTGGGAGGAAACCGGAGCACCCGGAGGAAACGCATGCACACACGGGGAGGACGTGCAGACTCCGCATAGGCAGTGACCCAGCCGGGAATCGAACCTGGAACCCTGGAGCTGTGAAGCATTTATGCTAACCACTATGCTACCGTGCTGCCCTCAAATAGTAACATAAATGTACTTTACCTGAATGCTCGTAGTGTTCCGAATAAGGTAAATGAGTTGATGGCGCAAATCATCGTGAATATGATTTAGTGGCCATTACTGAAACATGGTTAAAGGATAGTCATGATTGGGAGTTAAATATCCGAGGGTATCAAACTATTCGGAGGGACAGAGTGGATGGTAAGGTAGGTGGTGTAGCTCTGTTGTTTAGGGATGACATCCGGGCAATAGTAAGGGATGACATCGGTGCTATGGAGGATAAGGTTGAATCCATTTGGGTGGAAATCAGGAATAGTAAGGCGAAAATGTCACTGATAGGAGTAGTCTACAGGCCACCAAATAGTAACATTATGGTGGGGCGGGCAATAAACAACGAAATAACAGATGCATGTAGAAATGGTACAGCAGTTATGATGGGGGATTTTAATCTACATGTCGATTGGTTTAACCAGGTCGGTCAAGGCAGCTTTGAGGAGGAGTTTATAGAATGCATCCGCAATTGTTTCCTAGAACAGGATGTAATGGAACCTACGAGGGAACAAGCGGTCCTAGATCTTTTCCTGTGAAAGAGACAACTGATTCGCCGGGACTGCGCTCACCGCTAACAAGGTCGAACAGCACTTAAGTTGCATTTTCTCAACCAACCCCAGCCAGCTCGCAACAATGGCTCCCAAGAGACCGGCACAAGATTCGGAGATGCTGATCTGGGGAGGCTGCTAGATGCAGCGGAAGTCAGGAGGGATGTCCAGTCCCGAGGGTCCCGGAGAGTCTGCTGGAAGACAGCCAGTGATGCCCGGGATTCAGCTCAGGGAATGTGACCAGGAGGACTGGCCTCTCGTGCAGGAAAAAGGTCAACGATCTACACTTGGCAGCACGAACGAGTGGACACCAATGCTCCCCACCCCCTCCCACCAAGGGAGCAACCATCCTTCATATGATCCCCAACGCTTCCTTAATTCCCCCTCCCTCCTCAACATCCCCCAACCCCACCCCTCCCACCACAGTGAACCATACGTGTGGTTAACAAAATGAAATGAAAATCGCTTATTGTCACGAGTAGGCTTCAATGAAGTTACTGTGAAAAGCCCCTTTTCTGTGCCCTCTCTGTGACTCCGCAGGAAGACATCTGCCATAACCATTGGGAGAGGGCCCAGACTGGACATAAGAATCCTCACCTTGACGTTGAGAGTCAATCCAGGAGCCGAGCAGAGACCAGGAATGGGAAGAGCCTGGAGCAGCCACGAATGGACGAGCCAACCGGTGCATGAGGCGGTGAAACCCAAACTTCGCCGGAGCGAGATGGCCTGGCCAACCGCGCACGAAGCCCTCCTTCACCGGCGGGGAGGGGGGAGGGGTGGCTGCATGGCGTTCCTCTCGAGAGCACTGGGGGAGCACAGGGTCGAGGCGAAATCTGTAACCAATCACCGTTTGTCGATGTACCACTGTCAATGTACTCTGTCGATTATTCTTTTGTCTACTATGTACGTACTGTGTACGTTTCCTTGGCCGCAGAAAAATACTTTTCACTGTACTTCCGTACATGTGATAATAAATCAATTCAAATTAAAATCGGACATCCGGCAGCGGTGACGGGTGGGGTAGCCGAAGCTCCCCTGCACATGCAGCTCATCCTGGACAAAGCTGAAAAGAGATTGGAGGCCCAGGAGGTGACGATCAAAGACCTGGAAAGGACCGCATCGGACCAGAGTGACTGGATCGTTGCCCTAAAAAAAGAGGTGGCGAGGCTGGTTGCGACACAGGATGAGCCCAATGGGAAAGGTCGAGGACCACAAGGGTCGGTCGAGGCGGCAGAACCTGTGAATCGTGGGTCTACCGGAGGGGATCAAAGGTGGGGACCCCACAGACTATGTGGCCCAAATGCTGGGTAACCTGGTGGGACGGCAGACTTTCCCTAACCCACAAGAAATAGACAGAGCACACCGGTCGCTCCGACCAAAGCCCAAAGCCGGGGACGATTATTGCAAAAATGCACCGGTACCAAGACCGGGAGAGAATCCTGCTGGGCCAGGCCGTCCAAAAACTGCAGCTGGGAAGGACATAAGATCCGAATCTACCAGAACATTGGGGCTGACCGGACCATCGCCGGGCTGAATTCAACAAAGCGAAGGACATGCTATACAAGAGCAGTGTAAGATCTGGTATGCTGTACCCAGGCAAGCTCTGGGTCACATTCCAGGGCAAAGAACACTGTTTTACAGGCCTGTGGAGGCTGGCATGTTCGTCACAGAGTGCAGGCTGAAAAGCAGCAACAGGGGAAATGATGATGAACCCACAGAATGAGACGGCAACAAGGCAATGTGCTAACGAGGTGGGGGGATAAAAAACTTCACTCCCACCTCGTTAGCACATTTATCCCCCCCCCCCCCCCCCACAACTGATATTAAACCAACACCACAGACACTGCTTTACGTGGAAGAACGGTAGCATGGTGGTTAGCATAAATGCTTCACAGATCCAGGGTCCCAGGTTCGATTCCCGGCTGGGTCACTGTCTGTGTGGAGTCTGCACGTCCTCCCCCTGTGTGCGTGGGTTTCCTTCGGGTGCTCCGGTTTCCTCCCACAGTCCAAAGATGTGCGGGTTAGGTGGATTGGCCATGCTAAATTGCCCGTAGTGTCCTAAAAAGTAAGGTTAAGGGGGGGGGGGGGGAGTTGTTGGGTTACGGGTATAGGGTGGATACGTGCGTTTGAGTAGGGTGATCATGGCTCGGGGCAACATCGAGGGCCGAAGGGCCTGTTCTGTGCTGTACTGTTCTATGTTCTATAACGTGGCCTCGTTCTGAAAAACAAAGGTAGCGAAAGAGGGAAGGATGAGCTGCGTCCAGCCAAGTACAAGGTAAGACAGGGGACAGAGCGAGGAAGAAATTCAGAGAGCGGGCGAGGGAAAGAAGCATAGTAGCCCCCAGGAAAGGCGCCACCACACTAATGGGATAGCTAGCACCGGGACTCATACGAAGGACAGAGGCCGCGTGCGTCTCCAGCAAGGGGGAAGGCGCCTGGCAGTTGGGAAGGTAGAAAACGGCGATGAAGAGGTAAGCAGGGAGAGGAGCAGAGGGATGGGGGCAATGGGCTACGGGAGAGGGGGGGGACGCGGGGAGATAGGAATAGGCAAAGACAGATGAAGGCAGCAGGCGGGCAACAGCAGGTCACACATGATGGCTTGGAACAAAATGGTGCTGTAGGCAACCACCTAGAAGGGTCCCTGGGCAAAGGGAGCCCCGGAGTACAGGGGCTTACCCACATGGCAGATGCACAGTTGGTGGCAATGTTGGGTACGTCCCGAACAAAGGAAAAACCCAGTGCGCAGTGGCCCGACCTCATGGTGAGAACAGTGAGTGTGGCCATTTTGGAAGGCCTCTTAACAAAGGGAAACTCCGGAATGCAGGGGCGTGACAACCAAGCATATATGGTTAGTCCCACAGGAGCGGGGGAGCAACCTGAGTGATGGACCCAGGGGGATGGTACGTCATGGTCAGCGGTGTCCTAGACGAGGCACCGGTAATCCTTGTTAACGTGCACGCTCCCAAATGGGACGACACGGAGTTTATAAAGAAGACCATGGCGGAAAACCCCAACATAGACAAGCACTGACTGATCATGGGGTGGGGGGATGTAACTGCATGCAGGACCCATGGATGGACAGATCAAATCCCAAAATGGGAAAGACTCCCAACATGACAAAAGAACTTGGCCTTTTTATGGAGCAGATAGCAATTCACCCACCCAGGGGAGAAGGAGTTCTCCTTCTTCGCCCACGTGGATAACGTTTACTCAGGATCGACTCCTTTGTAGTGGGAAAATCGGTGTAGGGACATGTACGGATGACTGATAGGGAGGGCCGACAGGAGGACTTGGGGTTTGAATTAGGGTGGGGATTCTGGAGCGAAGTACTGCACACGGCCAAATTTACCTCCACATGTCCAAGGCTTAGCCGAACACAATTAAAAGTGGTACATAGAGCCCACTTGAACAGAACCCGAATGAGCAGGTTCTTCCCGGAGGTGGAGGACAGATGTGAACAGTGCCAAAGAGGCCCGGCCAACCATGCCCACATGTTCTGATCTTGCCCCAGACTTGCTGGGTACTGGACAGCCTTCTTCAAGGCAATGCACAAAGTGGTGGGGATGAGGGTGGAGCTATGCCCAAAAGTGTCAGTCTGCGGGGTATTAGAACAGCCAGGTCTCTTCATGGGGAGGAGGACCGATGCCCTTGTCTTTGCCTCCCTGATCGCCCGCCGCAGGATCCAGCTCAGCTGGCGGTCCGACCTATTGGAATTTCTCCAAATGGAGAAAATCAAATTTGCCATCCGGGGGGCGGAAGAGGGTTTCCACAGAACATGGGAGCCATTCACCTAACTGTTCTGTGACATGTTTGTGGCCAACAACTAGGTAGCCAAGGACAAAGGGAGATCTGTCATGAGACAGAAAGGAAGGCACGGGGGGTGACTAGGAAAGTACAAGCAAACCCAACTGGAGAACGAGGGGTCACGAGAGGGCTGGGGAGGGCAGAAGAAACATCAATGAGAACCAGGGGGGAGAAAAGAGAGGGGAAAACTGACAGGGAGGGATACAAGGGGACAACAATGGCCACAACAAATGCTGCAAGGAAAGGATGAAGAAATGGAAAGAGGAGACTGTGAAAATTCTATGTAAATAGTTAAAACCGATCTCGAAGTAAATAACTTTAACTTTAAGGGTACTGCCTTGGAGCTCCCTTGCAAAATTCTCATTGTTATGATCGTATTTATATTTGCTATATATACCAAAACCCAATAAAAATGTTTTTTGACAAAAGAATCCTCACCTCCTTCAAGGAGCAGGCCGGGAGGTGACTGGGGTGGCCGAGGACAGATCGGTCACCCAAGGGGGGGCTGGCGGATGCCGCAGAGGTGAGGAATCACCGGGCTCCACCCTGAATGGGCCGGCACCGCCAGCTGGAGGACCTGCGGGGGAATGGACATGTGGTCAGTGGGTGAGATGGGTCAGTCAGTAAGGCAATCACTACTCACGTTTGACACGCAAAGCACAGAGGTAATCGGGAGGTCCATTGGACGCCTCTCCCGAGATTCTCCAGCCGCATTGTGCTCTCACTTGAGTGCAATGTGGAAAGAGAATTGCGCCCATTGTTAATGTTTCGAGTTTGTAGGTGTCTTCCTCAAAACGGAAGAATAACAATGTAATGAAATACATAGATTGAGACGGAGGTGGGAAGAATGGTAGATCAGGGATATGCTGGAGCTAAGGACAGATTGAGAAAGATGTTATGGCTTTAGAGAAAGGGGGTGTTAATGATTGCATTAAGGACTGGAGAGTGCTAATCGTGTTACAATGGTAAGAACGCAGAAATGAAAACCAAGGTCAGTGCTTAGTGGAAGCAAAGCTAAACAACAAGCTAAGGTGGCTCTGTGGGTGAGGGGTGAGTTGTGGTGGAGAAGCCAAGGGAACCAAAAAGCAAAAAACAAGATGGATCGGAAAGTTCACGGTCTAAGGTTGTTGAACTCAGTGTTGAGTCCAGAAGGCTGTAACATGCCTCTGACCTTCCCCTCTCTGATGCTGAACATTCTGTCCGAGCAGAGGCCTCAGCTTCATCCCTTTACGTCCTCACCTCAATTAATTTTGTGCTTGGCATGATGTTGTACTCTTCTTCCACCGCCTTTGTCTCTGTTCTCACTTCTTTGGTCAGGAGTCCTCCCCCCATTCAATGGATCTTTCACCCACGGCGAGTCTTCACCCTCTGCCCCAACCTCTCCCTCTGGCCGTCTACCAGCTCTTGATCATTTCGTTGAGAACTGTTGGTGTGACCTCGGCCGTCTCAATTTCTCTGCTCCTCTTATCCACCTCTAACCTGTCTCTTTCTGAACTTTGCTGCACTTGTTCTCTCAAGTCCAATCCTGACTTTGGTAACAAACCTGCTGGCAAGGGCGGTGCAGTTGTTGCCTGACATACATTGAGAGTGCCAACTCTCAAACACTGCCACCTGCCTACGCCTGGATCATGACCCCAACACTGAACATCATGCCATTGTTTCCAGAACTGTGACTGACCTCATCACCTCTGGTGATCTTACCTCCACAGCTTCCTCATCATCCTGGATCCCTCACAGCCCTTCCAACCTACATTCGTGATTCCTCTGATGCTCTACGTCACATCAACAATTTCCCGTTTTTCCGGCCCTAAACACCTCCTCTTCACTATGGATGTACAGTCCCTCTACACCTCCATCACCCACCAGGAGGGTGTGAGGGTACTTTACTTCTTCCTCAAGGAGGGGTCCCCTCCATCACTACTAAACTGAACTTCTTTCACTCAACAATTCCTCCTTTCCCTTGTCTTTTTAATTTTTAAAATAATCTTTATTGTCACAAGTAGGCTTACATTAACACTGCAACAATGTTACTGTGAAAATCTCCTAGTCGCCCCGGTGCCTGTTCGGGTACACAGAGGGAGAATTCAGAATGTCCAATTCATCTAACAGCAGAATTGTGGGAGGAAACCAGAGCACCCGGAGGAAACCCACACAGACATGGGGAGAGCGTGCAGACTCCGCACAGACAGTGACCCAAGCTGGGAATCGAACCTGGGACCCTGGAGCTGTGAAGCAGCAGTGCTAACCACTGTGCTGTCTCACTTCCTGCAGATAAAATGTGCGGCTATGGCTCCGTGCATGGCGGCAGTTTTACCTGTCTTTTTCTGGGTTATGTGAAACATTCCTTGTTCCAGTCTTACTCAGGCCTTCTCCCACAATTCTTTTTCCGTTATATTGGTAACTATATTGGTGCCGCTACAAGCTCTCACCTGGACCTGGAAAAACTTATCGAAGTTACTTCCAATTTCCACCCCTCTCTCAGCTTCATGTGGTCCATTTCTGATAATTCACTTCCCTTCCTTGACCTCTCACTCTGCATTTCTGCAATAGACTGACCATCGATAATCATTACAAACTCACCGACTCCCACAGTTACCACGACTACAGCTCCTCATACTCTGCTCCCTGTGAGGACTCCATCCCATTCTCCCAGTTTCTCTGTTTTATTTCCTCCGATGATGCCACCTTCGAAAACAGAGCTTCTGACATGCCCACCTTTTTCCTCAATCGAGGAATCCCCCCAGTGTGGTTGGGAAGACACTCAACCATGTTCGAACCATCTCCTGCACTTCTGCTTTTCGCCCCTTCCCCTCCCTCCAAGAACCACTTTTCATCCCACCAGCCTCCAGACGCCGCATTTCCATCACCCCCCCCTCCCCCTCCCCCATCAACATCTCACAGGGACCACTCCCTCTGCGACATCCTGGTGCACACTTCCATTGCTCCCAACCCTTCATTCCCCTCCTAAAGCAGCTTCCCAATCAATTGCAGAAGGTTCAACACTCCTTTCAGATGAAACAACATTTCACTTGCACCTCCTTCAGTTTGGTCTACTGTATTAACTGCTCCTCTACATTGAGGAGACTAAACGCAGACTGGGTGACCGCTTTGGGGAACCCCTTCACTCAGTTCACAAACATGACCCTAACCCTGTTGCTTGCTATTTCACCTCAGTATCTTGCTCTTATGCCCACCTGTCATCCTTGACCTGCTGCAATGTTTTAGTGATGTCCAATGCAAACTGGAAGAACAACACCTCATCTCCTGATGAGGGACTTCTGACTCAACATGGAGTTCATCAACTTTAGATTGTGAACTTTCTCCTCCATCTTGACTCTCCCTTTTTGTATTTTGTTATTGAGTTTCCCTGGCTTGTCCCAACACTACCCACCCCTCCCCCACATGGCCATTTGTTGTTCAGTTTTTCTCCCACCGAGCACTGAGTTTTGTTTTCCTATTAACACATTCTGCTACCCTACCATTACACCACGATCAACACTCTTCAGTCTGTAACGGCCCCTTTTGTTTTATGGCCATGGCATCATTGTCAATCTCTCCTTCGCTTTGACCTATCACTGATTTTCAATTATGCCCACACCCCTCCCCTCTCAGAGTATATCATTCATCACATTTCTAGCTCTCTTCAGGTCTGCAGAAGGGTCATGTGGACTCAAAATGTTCGCTGTTTCTCTCTCCACAGGTGCTGTCAGACCTGCAGAGTTTATCCAGCATTTGCTTTTTTTATTCTCATTCACATGTTGTGCCAAGACCCCGGTTTTCAGGCAAAATTATTTGAACAAGTGTATTCTGCAATGTTCTAGCTTTTCAGCCAGAACTCTATGTTTGTCTTCAAAACACCATTGCACCCATCAGAAAGATGCTCTATCCCAGATTATCCTGGGCATTAACCTTCTGGATTGTCCTTAAAACTCAACTGGCTCACTATGGGCGCAATCTACCGGCCTTGCTGCACCCGACTTGGGACGCGTCAAGTCTGGTAAATCTTGCGAGAGGCCTCTGCGAGACTTACCGGCTTCATCGTGCCTCGCAAGAGTTAACAAGATCATGTGAGGCGTCGCAATCTGGGTCTCGCCCATTGAGGGATTATCATATTCAAATTGGAAGTTAGTCCCACCTCGGAGACCCAGAAAGGGCGACGTTTAGATCAAGTTTCCACAAACATGGACCAGATGTACCGGCACTTGAGGGGGTCCCTGGCAATCGGGGGTCCCTGGGCGATCGGGCTCTGGGCAGGGTGGTATCCTGGCACCCCTGATACCACCTAGGCAGACTGGCAGTGCCAGCCAGGTGTCACCCTGGCAGTGCTAGGGTGCCCAAGTGGCATCATGTCCATTTCAAGATAATGACCCGCTGGTGCCCTGCCCTTCTGAGGTGGGTGTGGAGGTGGGAGTGAAGGTGATGACCCCCTTATTGGTGTGTTGGGGTGCTGGGGGGTTCTGCAGGGCAAGGTGAATGGTCTAGAAATCGGGGCGCTATTTAAAAATGGTGCCATGATCTATTCCTGCACTGGCAGGCGGAACCTATTAGTGCAGGAAATGGGACAGCCTCAGCGGACATTCTTCGCCAAGGCCCAGAAACGAGGCAGAGTCACGTTTAATAGTGGGATCGTTCTCGGCGCTGCCAGCACTGGGAAACACCCGGCTAAATGTTGCTCGACATGGGACTGTTTCATTTCCGTTAAATCGCTCCCTTTGTCTCTTAGAGAAGAAGACCTACTGTACTTACTTGGTCTGGCCTACATGAATGAAAAATAAATATCTCCCTCAAAGCTACAGGGAAGAGGCATGTAGAGAACAAAGTATTTCTTCACAGGATAGAGGCAGATTGTAGAGTATCTTTCATTTATATCCTAGGCTGGTAATAGAGTGGTTATGCTAACTCACCAATAAACCGAGGACCACGTTCAAACCCAACCATTGTTGTTTGAGAATTTGAATGCAGTTTCTGATACGATAAGAGTGACCATGAAGTTATTGGATTAATGTAAAAATGATTGTTCCTTAAGGAATGAAATCTGCTGTCCTTATCTGGTCTGGCTTATCTGTAACAGCCTCTTAACGTGACACATAACTGTGCTCTAAAATTGTCAGGAACAGCCTATCAGCCGTTCAAATGGAGGGAATGTTCACATGGAATGTATGACACGTTCTCAGGAGGATGCTCACAGCCTGTGGCTGAATTATATATAAAGATCATCTTTTAATGACAGGTTATTGGGGAGAAGGTAGAATCCATGCACTTTACAAAGTTTCGTTTTTAAATGGCAATTTGGAAACTTGAAACAATTTTCAATATCGACCATAGAAAGGTAATTGAAACAGTTCTAAATGCATATTAGGTTTACCGCTCTTTAAGGCTATCTGTGATTTCTGGAAGATATTAAAATGGATTTTGTAGCTGAGTGTGGGCGTGAGACTTGACTCATTTTAGCATGAGCTGTAAAACCATTCTCCCTTCAATATTGGTATTAAATCGTTTACCAGTAAAACCGAGCAGTGTTTCTTCTGCCAATATATTTTAGAGATACCATAATTTAGATATCAAGAGTAAAAGTAATTTATCTTTTCTGCAGTGAAATTACATAATAAAATAATAGTCATTTTGATTTAAAGTAAATTACATGTTTCAATCCACTTGCCATTGACAAGGGCTACAGGGTGAATTAGATATTGTTGGAGTTGAGATTAAATTGACTGATTGTGATAATGTTGTTGATTTGAAGAGATTTAGGTTGTCTCACTCTTTATAACATGACCGTTTCAATAAGTTCCCCTTAGGATTTTTAGTAAATACCAAATCTGTTGCTTTGCCAGGATTCTTCATTTCTTTCAGCATGAAACTGGGTTATTGCATTATTGTGAAGTCTTACAACACCAGGTTAAAGTCCAATATGTTTGTTTCAAACACTAGCTTTCGGAGCACTGCTTCTTCCTCAGGTGAATGAAGAGGTATGTTCCAGAAACATATATATAGACAAATTCAAAGATGCCAGACAATGCTTGGAATGCGAGCGTTTGCAGGTAATAAAATCTTTACAGATCCAGAGAGAGGGGTAACCCCAGGTTAAAGAGGTATGAATTGTCGCAAGCCAGGACAGTTGGTAGGATTTCACAAGCCCAGGCCAGATAGTGGGGGATGAATGTAATGCGACATGAATCCCAGGTCCCGGTTGAGGCTATAAGTTTCTGCTCGGCGATTCTGCGTGTCGCGCATCCTGAAGGCCGCCTTGGAGAACGCTTACCCAGAGATCAGAGGCTGAATGCCCTTGACTGCTGAAGTGTTCCACGACTGGAAGGGAACATTCTTGCCTGGTGATTGTCGCGCGATGTCCATTCATTCGTTGTCGCAGCGTCTGCATGATCTCACAAATGTACCACGCTTAGGGACATCCTTTCCTGCAGCGTATGAGGATCTGCTCAGACAAGGAGCGTGACAGACATCTACAGACACTGAAAGATGCCCTCATATTAACGGGATATGGCACTCAACTCATCGATCCACAGTTCCAACATGCCACAGCAAAAAACCGCACAGACCGCCTCAGAAGACAAACACGGGACACAACCGACAGAGGACCATTCATCGTCCAGTACTTTCCCGGAGCGGAGAAACTACGACATCTTCTTCGCAGCCTTCAACACGTCATCGATGAAGATGAACATCTTGCCAAGGTCATCCCCATTCCCCCACTACTTACCTTCAAACAACCTCTGTTCTTGAAACATGGAAGTCTGGCAATATCTGGTCTGAGAGGATACCGGGAAAGATCCCATGAAGGGTTAATAGCAGCTGCAAAGAGCAGGATTATAAAATGCAGATTCTTTCTCACAAGCAGGCTTAGCAAACACACAGGTTTCATGTAATAAGCTAAAACAATGGCTCACACCTTCATTGAATGTAACTATATTAGGAGGTTTCTGGAAAAGCATGGATGAGAGTTTCAATTGAATTAAGTGATGAATGTTTAAAACAGGCAGGTCTTTCAAGTCATAACCAAGTAAAATTTTAGCATACAGTTAAAAGCAACGGTTTCACACCTTCACTGAAATTAATTCTCTTAGTAAACAGCTGGAAAGGATGGATGATGCTCAGTCGAATTTGGTGTCAATTCTAAGTGTAAAATTCTACTAACATCAAGTCAATTAAAAGAAAATTGGAGACAACCTGTCTATGAGGAACATAATTTAAAGTCAAAATCAAAGGCAAAGTTATGAGCTGGGACAATTGGAAAATTAAATTATTCAAATGACAGAAATTAGAAGTAACACCTATTAAAATCAAAGCATTTTTTGAACATCACAAAGGACAATGTAATCTGATCATGCCCCAAATGAATAATTAGTTGTATGAAAATGTTTACATTAAAGATACTTTTTAACAATCAAAGTGAAATAAACGAATTTACAATAAAGTCGTTAAAACTTAATAACTGTTCGAAAGAGAATATAAACCCGAAGAAAGGGGACAGCCAGCAGAGCTAGAGCCAGCTCTCACAGCTCGGTACATGGGAAGGATAGAACCCAGCAACCGAGCTCACCAGCGAATACATCTCAAGAAGACCAGATTTTAAAGAAGATTGATTGTCAAGGTGGGCCTGAAGGTCCCTTCAACCAACAGGAAGGATCATGAGGCAAGATCTTTTTACCTTTCTGTAAAGAAAGTGTTTGCAGCTTAAAAAAATTGTAATAATAAAATAACTTAAAAGTTTTAACCTGAAACAGTGGTTATTAGCTACTTACTTAACAACGCAGGACCCAGGACATCGATGCTAAAGGTAAAATTCTTCGGTGAAGGTATGGGTTATACCGGGGGATAACTTGAAAATATAGTTTGACCTGAATAGCACCCACCGAAGCCTGCATCGGAGTCAGGGAGTGAGAATCCCTGTTCACCATTTAGAATATCGACCCTTTTTGGTATAGGGGGAATTCTAAGAATAGTGGTGAGTTTTAACTTCATGGCGCCCAGCGTGGAGGCCTAGAATATTAGAAGTTTCTAGGTAAAGCGAGGCTAGAATATTAGAAGTTTCTAGTTAAGCAGAGCTGGGGCTAGAATATTAGAAGTTTCTAGTTCCCAAGAAACGGTTGGAATATTAGAATTTTCTAACCGGCACAAAGGCTAGAATATTAGAAGTTTCTAATCTATGTGTGAGTTAAACTTTACCTGCCGAGTTTAGTTTGGAAAGTCATGTGTGATTGACTTTTGTAAGGATATTCTGTGGATCGAGGGGACATAAAACTCAGGTTGGGTGTGAAAATCAGTAGACTAGAAGATACTGACCCTGAGAAAAAGTCTGCAAGACATTTTGATGACAGCACTAAAATCTTGCATCCATTACTGGTAAAAGAGGCCAAAAAATAAATCATCCTTAGAGTGAGGCGGATTGTAAGGAATTCTAGAGACATAGGGGATGCCTAGAAACCTTTAGAGATCGATAACCAATCGACCCTTAACTAAAACAGGAAGATAGTGCCTTAGTCAGCCTTGGATAGGGCCCAGAAAGGGTACTTATCCTTAATTTCAGAGTGCACCTGAAAGGAACATCCAGGAGCAGAAGTTAAAAATCCGAAAAATGGCAATTAGGGTAATTCACTTGCCCTGGAATACAGTCAAGAGCGATGAAGCAATGAAACAAGAATGGAAGAAATTAAAAGAGCTAAAAAAATCCTGGAATAGAGAGACGTATCCAGACGGAGACATCTCCTTCTTTGTTAGAGTGCCTAAAGCCCTGCAATATAGAGATCCAGTAGGGATCCTTAAAGCACTTTGTAAATTTGCATTTGAAAAGCAAGCTGAATCACTAATTTTGTTCAGACACAGACAGAAGCATGCAGCTGCTCAAGTGGGCAAAGTGTGCTCCAAACTGGTTAAAATCATTGACGAAGAAAACATGAAAGAAATAATACAGATCCCTAGTGAACAAACAAATATATAAAACGGCTGCAGAAAAATGAAGCATTAGAATTGGAAAATGACGAGGAATCAGTCCTAGAATCAGATAGCACCGTAAAAACAGTAGGGTTTCAAACAAATGTGCCAAGTAAAATTGGAGATGAATGGGAACAGACGAGACTTATAAAAAAATTATACGTAAGAGGAAAGCAGATCCACTTAGTGGAAGGAGGCTTTACAAATGCCCAAAAGGACGTACCAGTTAATCCTTCCAATAGAAAAGGGAAATTAGGGGCAGGAATTTCAGGGGTATTGGCTCATAGATACAATCTGGAGTTACAGCTAAAAATGGATGAGGAGGTAGTTCTAAGAGGAGAATTTAAAGAAGGGATAGCTAGAGCCACAACTCTGAGCCATGGGACAATGATTATACATGTGGTATCACTAAACAATTCTGGACAGCAGTACAGTATCATGGAGGAGACAGAAGTAAATCAAGCTAACATGGAAGGAATCCTGAGACATAGTGTAGGGAGAGATATTGATATGACATTATTAGGAGATGGAATATTCAAAAATAACTCAAGGGAATCTCTGAGAGCAATAATAAAGACGTGTGCATTAACCCCTCCAGCTAGGGCCGGTCAGATAATTAGGATTTGGCGAGAGCAATGGTCACAATTCCTTTTAGACACAGTTGGAACAAGACAGCAATCTGAATCTCAATTCAACCAAATGCCAGCACCCCTGTTAGAGATAGAAAAAACATGTCCCAGTGCTTCAGATAGCCAAGGGAATTCGGACCCCTTTGAAAATTTCCCAAAGGGATACAATTTTCAATACCCAGATCCAAGTCTGTTTCAGGAAGAAAATTGGCCTCAGCAATCTGCCACACATAAAGAAGGAGCTTTTATCGATTATTTTTTTGAAACACAAGAAAGTGAAGAGGAACAAAGCCTAGTTGGGATTATTGCGCCTCCTGCGCTGGGACAGGAAGAATCATCATCCTCATCAGAGAATGAGGAAATATTAAAACCAAGGAGAAGAATAGGGAATAGAAAAAATCTAAACCATTAGAAATATGGGATTATAGTGATTACTGGAAAGAACAACAACCTTCCACTTATCGACCAATAAATAAGGATTTACCATATTATATTTATAATCCAGAGGCAAAAATGGTACACCATAGAGATCAGGAAGGATGGGAAAGAGAGGTTATATCTAGGGGACTTAAAATAGGAGAAATATTAGGAGGAAGTCAACAAATTGATTCTACAAAATTACTGGGATTACCAAACGTTACCCCCAAAGCTAAAATTTGGCAAATGAGCAAAGGGTATGACAGTTTCGGAAGAGCCATGAGTAGGGTAAGGAACAGCACAGAAACACAAGGCCAGATAATAGCAGCATTAAGACCACAAGAAAGGATACAGAATCTTCCAAGACCCCGAATAACTGCACCTACTCCCATGGATAGGGCAAGTTATGCTCCACAGGATAGCCAAGTACCAATTGCAATGTTTGATGAATATATAGAACCGGTGGAAGATTTTGTACAACATGGTACCCCCTATCTTGAAGAAGAACCGGTACAACGACAAATACATTTCTCAGAATATAGGAAACCAGATGAAAGTGCCCCCTTAAGAACACCGTGCCCCAGAAGTGAGAAAGTAGTTTGGTCATTTACACCAGGTCCAGAGGAAGGACAGGGGTGTATGGTACCGTATAAGTAGCAGCAGTAATGAAGACAGCAGGCCCAAAGAAACATGGGGAGAGTAGAATTGAGTATTCACAGAGGTTAAAACAGTTAGCAAAGAAAATGGGGGCATCAGGAGAATCCACCAAATTGATTGATTTACATACAGTGGGAGAAATAGTTACAGACGAAGTCTCAGATTTAATAAATCAGTTGGATTTGGGAAATGAGAGAGCTAAATTAATGAAAGAAATGATAGAGGCAGCATATGCAGGGGAACACCTCACAACATATGTCGACCGAATATATGAGGTTAATAAGGAAGAGGGGGCCGATGTAGTCAGATTCCTGAGGGAATTAGGACCCAAGATTCCAGGAGGGAATAGCTTCTCAACAATACTGATAACAACCCCCAGAAAAGAAATAGGAAGAGAACTGGTGAAATTTGATTTGGCAGGCAAAGCATTTAAGGATAAACAAACAAAAAGAGCAGCAGCCGACCTTCAAATGGTAATTAAGCAAATACATGAAGCCACAGGGCATGGGGATCATGTTGTAGTCGCAAGGGAGTTGAAAAATTTGGGAATTAAAATAGCCTATTGGAGACAACACTTAACGGCAGTAAGGAGAAAATGTGAGAGATGTATGGCCTGTGGAGGACAGAGAGGCAATAAAACATATGGGAGCATAAAAACTGAGAAACCAATGCAAGAATGGTCATTAGATTATGCAGGACCACTTTTTCCCAGAAGCAGCAAAGGTAATTTGTACTTTTTAGTCAAAACTGATAGCTGCACAGGAGAAATTGACCTGAGAGCAACCAGCAAAGCAAATGGAGCCACGACCAAGAGGGTATTGGCAGAAATGATGACCTCAAGAGGTAGACCAGAATCGATCCGGATGGACAATGCGCCGCACTTTAGAAATAATACTGTTATTAACTTTTGTGCTGACAGAGGAATAACAATCAATTGGGCCGTGAAATATGCACCTGAGAGTAATGGAATCCCTGAGAGGTCTGTAAGAAAAGTAAAAGATTGGATCATAAAGAATCAGAATGATAAAGGCTGGGATAAAGACATTGAAAGAATAGTGTTTGATCTTAATAGTAATCTCGGTACCTATGTCTCCCAGGGACAAGGGGACCCGTGTGGATCTGGAAATTATCAAGTAGGAGACGAAGTTTGGGTGAAGCTACCAACTAAAACTGCAGGGAAAATAATCCGTGAAGCTGTAAAGTGTAAAGACAAGATTGTTCAGATTCTGGGTAAACATACAGTTGAATTAGAAAAGCATGGTGTCTGGAGCAAAAGACATTTCATCACAATTAAAGCACATGACCCAATTGGTGGGAAGACAGTGAGTTAAAACCTGTTAGCAGCATTGATTGGACAGATGATAAAGTTAAAATGTCATGTTTGGAACTTACTTTCATAAAAATCCGGTTGTAATCAAAATAAAGTAATTCAAGTAAATGCAGTAGAAATATCAGGAAAGTATCAGGGTAAGGTTTTGACCAGATTGGATCACTGGGTGAGCAGAGGTGGAGTTTGAGATTCTTCGAATCTCACTCAGGGGTGCAATGACAGAAGGAGGAGGCTTAACAGGCCTTAATTGTATTTTGTACATCAATGATAAGGAAAATAAACCAGTTGAAAAAGAAATGGTGGCAAAAGAAATCCGGAAGTCCTGGAGAGGGCACTTCTGGGTTAACCAAATGAAATTAGAAAGTACAAATTAAAGATTCGGGCCCTCTCCACCCTTGATCTGTTTATTTGATTTTTCAGATGGAAAAATAAATAACAAACCAGTTCACGAGAAGGAAGAACACTCCAGAGAAGAATGTTTTAGCCAGGACTGAACAGTGAAACCTCCGGTCAGACATCTCTAACTGGTCATTAGCTGATGGATGATCTGGGGTCTCCATGGGGTATGTACTACGCGGTCGAGTTATTAAGGGTCTCAGCAGATAGCAGCGACTGACGAGGAACCCCAACATGATAAATGACAATTGTTTAAGAATTTTTGTAGCTTGATACCACGGCGGGAAATCTGTTACCATTGCAGAAAACAATCTTACATTGAAGAGCTGTAATCGTTATTAAAGAAAGAAATTTCATGTAAATTGGTAGGGACTGCTATATATGATAAGGGGGGTATGTGTGCTGTTAAAGAACTTGATTCGCATTTCTAAACTGTGTGAATGTTTTAATAGAGGGAATAGTCGTGGTTTAGTGTGTTTTCTTGATTTAACTGCATAGAACATCACAAATAATATTGATGTTGTTGTTACGCCATATTTAGTATGTAATAATTATTGGTCCCAAAGCCACGAAGGGATGTGTAGATATTATATCTTATCTTTAGTATTAAAATTGTGATAACAGTTGAAAATGTGTAAAGTTGTAACACACAGTCTATTTGTGTGGTTAGGTAATGAGTAATGTGTTAAGATAAGACTTAATTTTTTTTTTTACTATGTATTTAACAATAGGGAGAATTTATTTGGAAAATGTGACAGTTCGATGTGGTTTTGCGAATACTGTTGGCATATTGTGCTGCAAATGCTGTAATGGAAAGTATTCACTTTCATGTTGTAAGGGAAATGATGACAGATGGAAGGGATTTGAAGGGAATTTGTCAGAAAGATATTCTCTCATGTAAACCAGGGGTTGGCAGACAAAGATGGTTCAGGACAATGTTAGACATTAATGTGGAGAAGTTAGGAATACAAGCAGGATCAATTGAACCTTTTAAATTAATGAAGCAAGGGAGTTTTAACCTGAAACAGTGGTTATTAGCCTACTTTAATTACTTAACAACGCAGGACCCAGGACATCGATGCTACTAAGGGGTAAGTAGGTAAAATTCTTCGGTGAAGGTATGGGTTATACCGGGGGATAACTTGAAAATATAGTTTGACCTGAATAGCACCCACCGAAGCCTGCATCGGAGTCAGGGAGTGAGAATCCCTGTTCACCATTTAGAATATCGACCCTTTTTGGTATGGGGGAATTCTAAGAATAGTGGTGAGTTTTAACTTCACCGCGCAACCTCAAACAAACCATTGTTTGCAGTAAACTACCCAGCCTTCAGAACAGTGACCACGACACCACACAACCCTGCCATGGCAATCTCTGCAAGACGTACTAGATCATCGACATGGATACCACCATTACACGTGAGAACACCACCCACCAGGTACGCGGTACATACTCGTGTGACTCGGCCAACGTTGTCTACCTCATACTCTGCAGGAAAGGATGTCCCGAAGCGTGGTACATTGGCGAGACCATGCAGACGCTGCAACATCGAATAAACGGACATCGCACGACAATCACCAGGCAGTAATGTTCCCTTCCAGTCGGGGAACACTTCAGCAGTGAAGGGCATTCAGCCTCTGATCTCCGGGTAAGTGTTCTCCAAGGCGGCCTTCAGGACGCGCGACTTCGCAGAATCGCCGAGCAGAAACTTATAGCCAAGTTCCGCACACATGAGTACGGCCTCAACTGAAACCCGGGATTCATGTTCCATTACATTCACCCCCCAGCATCTGGCCTGGGCTTGCGAAATTCAACCAACTGTCCTCGCTTGAGACAATTCACATCTCTTTAACCTGGGGTTACCCCCTATCTCTGGATCTCTAAAGACTTAATTACCTGCAAATGCTCGCATTCTAAGCATTGTCTGGCATCTTTGAATTTGTCTATATAGATGTTTCTGGAACATACCTCTTCATTCACCTGAGGAAGGAGCAGTGGTCCGAAAGATCGTGTTTGAAACAAACATGTTGGACTTTAACCTGGTGTAAAACTTCTTACTGTGCTCACCCCAGTCCAACGCTGGCATCTCCACATCATTATTGTGAAATCATCATTTTCTCCTTTGCTTTGAGGTTTTGTTTCCCTCCCACCCCTGAGGAACAGTTTTAATTCAGTGGCTGCCTCTTCAAAACTCAATCATTGTGCAGGAAATCTCGCAACTGGCTGGAACTAATATTTTCGAATCAGGTCTGTTCTGATGCAATAGTGGTGATTTGCTCGCCAATAAAAATCAAGGTATGTGTAGTTGAGATCAGCTTGAAGACGTCCCTGTCAAAGCTCTCCACCCCCCCGCCCCCCCACCACCACCACCATTCTGCTATCTGAAACAACCTGGTCCCTTTTTGTAGATGACATAACTTACAACTTAAACTAGTGCCCTGAGCCGAGAAATCATTGTGTCTTTCTTGTCAGGTGACAGTAGTGAGATGGTGATTCGGATCCAGTAGGTGCTCAAACTGAGATATTTCTTTGTGCAGCCAAGACCGATTTCTTAAGGGCTGCTCCTGTAACTTATTGGCAACTACGCATGGCCTTGCTTGAGCAGAGGCATGTTACCCTGCTGCTGGTACACACCAGGTTTACTGTCATCACTTTTTTTCTAGCTCTGCAAGATGCCGGGCGGGATTCTCCATTGCTGACGCTGATATCGTAATCTGCGATCAGACGGAGAATCCCTTCCGACTCCCAAATCGGGGAGGCGCCAGTTTGAAGCTGGTTTTCGAGTCAAAGTTTTGGCATGTCAGGTCCGCGCACGTCCGGTGCCATGTTGTCCAGCGCCATGTTGTCCAGAGCGGATGCTGCAGGCTGTCACTGTCGCTGTGCGCATGCGCGGCTATGGAACCGGCCATTCTCCGGCCATTTTTGCACGGGAACTGAGAGTTTTACCCGCCGCTCCTGCTGGCCTCTCACCAGTCCCGGAATTGGTGAGGGGTTGGCGCTGATTTTGGCGTTGAAAAACACCATGGTTCCCACGCCGGCGTCGGCATTTAGCTGCAGAATCAGAGAATCCAGTCTGCAGTCTTTTTCCGATGGCAAACTTGTGGAGCATGCAGCAGACCACAGTGATCCCAGCGACTAGGGTGTATCGGCACTGGACCACATCCCCAGATCTATTACCACACCTCAAGCAAAACTTCGGAATGTTAATGACCTGTTTGACAGCAACCCTGAGGCCCCATTGAAGCTAATTATATCTGTCTGTTTGCAGGTTTTTGTGCTCCTCAGCAGGATCATAAGCCCTTGTTACGAAGCCTCTAGCTCCCGAGCTGTGAAGAGTTCTGAGATTTTAGATTGAGTTAAGATGAAGGAATCTTGACAACTCTCTGAGTTGCAAGACATTGACATTCATAGCAACATGCTTAGCATTGTAAAACGGCTTCACATCAAGCAAGTGAAATCCTTCTCTGTTGATGTCGTTTATAGCATTCTGCAATGGTACACATGTGACAATGTGTGTGCTGGAATGGTCTCTTGGGCCTGGAGAGATATCCAAGAGCTCCGTAAGAAAATGTAGCAAATTAGATTTGATAACACCATCTCCACTAGCAGCGAAAACTGGAGCTACTGAGGAAAACAGATCACCTAAAACCTTCTCTATGTTGTGTTGGGCTGTCACATCAAGGTGAATATTTTCTTCAACTTCATCTTCTCTTTCTTTACTCTTCAAGTTCATTCACTCGGTAATATTCTGTCATTATTGCCCTTCAGAAGAATAACACTATTGTGTATTCAGCAGCATGCTGTGAATCTTATAGGTCTGCGGCCGGATACTCCGTTCTTAAGACTAAGGGAAAAATTTCTAAGTGTGGCAACTAGCAGGAATTTCCGCAAACTTCCCGGCGCACAGCCCAGCAAGGCCGGCAACGCAATTCAACATTAATGATCCACTTAACGAGGCCTCATGGGCTTCACGACGCAAATGAAGGCTCGGCAGCTGTCAGCTCCAGTGGTGTGACCAGGAGGGCTGGCCTTCAGTGCAGGAGAAGGTCAACGCCCTACATCGGCAGCACGAGTGAGTAGATACCAATGCCCCCCAACAACCCCCGCCCAAGGGAGGACTCACCCACAGCTCCTCATGCGACCCTCAGCCCTCCCTCCGCCCTCCCTCTCCCCATCCGCACCTTCACACCACCTCTCCCACCTCCTACCACTCTGAACCATGCGTGTGGCTAATGATGGCCCCTCTGTGTCTCCTCAGGAAAGGCTCTCCCATAATCGTGAGGGAGGGCCCAGACTGGCGGTGGGCTGGGGGGTGGGGAGGGGGGGGGGGGGGGGAGGAGCATGCTGGTGCTGAGATTGGGAGCCTGACTGTCAGATTTAAATGAAAAATTAAGGGTCAATTAGGCATGTTTTCAAGCGAATTGATCCTGATAATATGCTGCCCATGTCATAAAACATTTGGTGTGTGCAGCACGGTGGAAATCCCATTTAAAAAATATAAGTGTTTAGAGGCGGGACCCTGAAGAGGCGGGTTTGCTTTCCTGGCACTGTCCATGGCCGATCATGGGCCAGGCTCCCTAGTGCGAACACCCACTCCTACTCATTCCCTCCAATTGGATTGACTAGCCGTTCCAGAGGGCAGACTTCCACCAAATGAGGGGAAGAAGTCCTACTTGGGCATCATTCGTCCACCCCACAGCATTTTTAAGGAAATGGGATTGGTCTGCGTTGAGCATGGTTTCCACCCATGGCCTTTGCATAGTGCTCAGATCTTTTCTAGAACATTCTCAAATTTCTCAGCTCATTAGCTCCATCCAAAGACTTAAACAATCTAGCAAGTGTACAAGGACCAGTGACAGGATAACATAATCAAACACAGATGAATCTAACCATTGAACCATTGAACACTATAGACATTATTATCTTTGCCACTTTGCACAGACCTTTTCCCCACACGGTTACTTTCTCCTCGCATCGTGGCCTCCCAAAATGATTTGCCCCCTGACAAAAATGAACAAGGAAATGGCACCTTACACATGGATGTATCCAGCTCTCCAAAGCCTGCACACATCAGTTTGTGCACAGGAGGTATCATCTAGTACAGTTGAGGAGGATTAAAAGTGAAGATGGCAGCAGACGAGCATCAACATGAGGAAGCGAGGACTAGGTCTAGACAGGCAGCTGCTGCAGGACTCAGACGTAACGGGGCTGTATGTAGAGCTGACATTAATCAACAGAAGCTTTTTCTGTGATCCTTTGAGAATCTTCAGAGTTCCTTCTGTCGATTGATGAACCATAAATGATAGTGTAGCTCTGGCATCTATGCAGACATGCAGGCGATTGTTGAAAACCTGAGAAGCAGTGGCAAATCCATGAAGACCTGCAGAGAGTCTTGAGGCTAAGTTTGGATGCAGTTTACCCATTAATACTATAATGATTGAAGTTCAACTTGCTAAATGGTTTTATTTGTAACCTCAAAACTAGGAGTTTGGCTCGAGAAGACTTGATCTTCTAGCCCTGAGGCCCACCAGAAAGAGACACAGGCCAGGGTAATGACAGTTTTTTTTACCAACCCAGTGGTACCATGGATTAATAAAGAGAAGGTTTTCCAAACAGTGTCTTATGGCATATACCTAGGGCACGATGTTTGTGCTCTGAATTGTTTAGTTCCCCAAATCACATAAACCTTTTCAAAGTTTAATTTTATTTCCAATCCACTTGTCAAAAATTTACCATAACCGATTTGCAACTGACCTGAGCAGTGGTGGTTGAACAGTTAAAATCACCCAGGTTACTTACTAACCAGGTCCCATCGCCACAATTATTCCACAGGTTTCTGGTTAGGCAGAAAAGACGCCTTTCCAAAATCAGGGACGTCCGTCTCTACCGTGGCTCCTCACAGCAAGGAGGAAACTATTTGGCCCATCTTGCTGGTGGGGGGTTCACGCCCCAAGCTCTTACCCCATGCTTTTAAAAACATATTTAAACCATCATCCAGTTACGTTCTTGGTTCCAACTGCAATTGTAACTTGGTTCTGAGAAGAGAATCTGTTGTAGCTTTCCAGTTGGGCTGGCAGACTTGCCAATAAGGTGAAGTAGATCCAAAACAACAAAGTGTTTTTTTTAAAATTTACCATTGAGGAGCCAAGAGAAAGAGAATTGGTCCTCCAAGCTCCACAGGGGAAAGTTAGGCCTTTGTACTAGACTTTGCCAGAATCCCCTACCTCACATCTACCCGAATGTTGGTGGGCAGCCATGAGCTGACTGATATTCCTGGAGGTCAGCATCTTTGCTTCCACCTACTTTGTGTTCCTGCTGCTTCTGATCCCACAAAGGAAGGTTTGCCCCTTTTCGGCACCTTCTTCTTTCCCAGTGGCTTCTGATTTCTTTCACCCAGCAGGCATACTGCAATGACTTCCCTGTTCAGGCCCACATTAAAATGCACTCAAGAATCCTATTGGTGCAGCAGAACCCTATTTTTCTACATTACTGAGGCCTTGCTTGAATTGGACACATCAGCTCTCTGTAGAAACCTGAGGATTAGGGTCTCAAATATAGAGAACTGGGTGACTTAGTAAATAACCCCCTCGGTTTTAAATGCCCACTCCCACAGTTTAAAGGTAACGGCTGTGCTACGTTTACCGATGATGATATATTCAAATGTTTCGGGAGTACAAATGTGTCAAATGGAACATCTACTTGCATTTTTGAACATATTATTTAAAATGAGCCCAGTGGATAGCTGAGGAGGGGAATGGAGGGGGCCGGGAAGGGGGGGGGGGGGGGGGGGGAAGCACAGCAAAGCCCTGCATCTTTTTTCAATCAGTTCTGAACTTAGTTTGGAAGAAATATTAAAATGCAATAATCACCAGGGGGAGCTGTTGAGCTGCATTTTTCTGAGAACTGGGTAATGTTTGAAAATGATAACGACTGTGCTTTTCCAGCAAGTTAGCTCAATTCATTTACCAGAATCTTTGTAAAAGCAACAACTTCTGACTCATGATTTTTTATTGTCTTTCTGGTATAGGTGTGTGAAATCATAAACAGATAGACCACTGGATTCCTGAGCTGCTGGTGTGAATGTTCACCCTGATCACAGAAGTGACCCTGTAGAAAATTCTGGGATGATCTAATTTAAGTAAGGCTTTCAGGACATGGGTGGAAATCCCAACAACTTCAATAGATCAAAGAATTGTGAATGGCAAAGGGTGGACTTAGGCCCTCCCTGCCAGCTGGAGTCAATGGAATTTGGAAAGGCTCGATCCATTTCCCAGCCCTACGTCCACTCTGACAGGGCCGTAAAATTCCGCCTATAAAATGGGCTGCAATTCTTTAACAGCTGGTTTTTATCATTACAACAAGTTAAAATGCATAGTTCCATTTGGCTGGGATTTTCCGGTCCCACCTCATCGCTTCTGGCCTCTAACAGGGCTGGAGATTCCCGGCCATGATATTTGCGGCACAGAGACAGACCATCTGACCAACAGGTCCATACCAGTATTTACACCCACACGGGTCCATACCAGTATTTACACCCACACGGGTCCAGACCAGTATTTACACCCACACGGGTCCATGCCAGTATTTACACCCACACGGGTCCATACCAGTATTTACACCCACACGGGTCCAGACCAGTATTTACACCCACACGGGTCCATACCAGTATTTACACCCACACGGGTCCATACCAGTATTTACACCCACACGGATCCATACCAGTATTTACACCCACACGGGTCCATACCAGTATTTACACCCACACGGGTCCATACCAGTATTTACACCCACACGGGTCCAGACCAGTATTTATACCCACACGGGTCCATACCAGTATTTATACCCACATGGGTCCATACCAGTATTTACACCCACACGGGTCCAGACCAGTATTTACACCCACACGGGTCCAGACCAGTATTTACACCGACACAGGTCCATACCAGTATTTACACCCACACGGGTCCATACCAGTATTTACACCCACACGGGTCCATACCAGTATTTACACCCACACGGGTCCATACCAGTATTTACACCCACACGGGTCCATACCAGTATTTACACCCACATGGGTCCATACCAGTATTTACACCCACACGGGTCCATACCAGTATTTACACCCACACGGGTCCATACCAGTATTTACACACGGGTCCAGACCAGTATTTACACCCACACGGGTCCATACCAGTATTTATACCCACACAGGTCCATACCAGTATTTATACCCACACAGGTCCATACCAGTATTTATACCCACACGGGTCCATACCAGTATTTACACACGGGTCCATACCAGTATTTACACCCACACGGGTCCATACCAGTATTTACACCCACACGGGTCCATACCAGTATTTACACCCACACGGGTCCATACCAGTATTTACACCCACACGGGTCCATACCAGTATTTACACCCACACGGGTCCATACCAGTATTTACACCCACACGGGTCCATACCAGTATTTACACCCACATGGGTCCATACCAGTATTTACACCCACACGGGTCCATACCAGTATTTACACCCACATGGGTCCATACCAGTATTTACACCCACACGGGTCCATACCAGTATTTACACCCACACGGGTCCATACCAGTATTTACACCCACACGGGTCCAGACCAGTATTTACACCCACACGGGTCCATACCAGTATTTACACCCACACGGGTCCAGACCAGTATTTATGTTCACACGGGTCCAGACCAGTATTTACACCCACACGGGTCCATACCAGTATTTACACCCACACGGGTCCATACCAGTATTTACACCCACACGGGTCCAGACCAGTATTTACACCCACACGGGTCCATGCCAGTATTTACACCCACACGGGTCCATACCAGTATTTACACCCACACGGGTCCAGACCAGTATTTACACCCACACGGGTCCATACCAGTATTTACACCCACACGGGTCCATACCAGTATTTACACCCACACGGATCCATACCAGTATTTACACCCACACGGGTCCATACCAGTATTTACACCCACACGGGTCCATACCAGTATTTACACCCACACGGGTCCATACCAGTATTTACACCCACACGGGTCCATACCAGTATTTACACCCACACGGGTCCATACCAGTATTTACACCCACATGGGTCCATACCAGTATTTACACCCACACGGGTCCATACCAGTATTTACACCCACATGGGTCCATACCAGTATTTACACCCACACGGGTCCATACCAGTATTTACACCCACACGGGTCCATACCAGTATTTACACCCACACGGGTCCAGACCAGTATTTACACCCACACGGGTCCATACCAGTATTTACACCCACACGGGTCCAGACCAGTATTTATGTTCACACGGGTCCAGACCAGTATTTACACCCACACGGGTCCATACCAGTATTTACACCCACACGGGTCCATACCAGTATTTACACCCACACGGGTCCAGACCAGTATTTACACCCACACGGGTCCATGCCAGTATTTACACCCACACGGGTCCATACCAGTATTTACACCCACACGGGTCCAGACCAGTATTTACACCCACACGGGTCCATACCAGTATTTACACCCACACGGGTCCATACCAGTATTTACACCCACACGGATCCATACCAGTATTTACACCCACACGGGTCCATACCAGTATTTACACCCACACGGGTCCATACCAGTATTTACACCCACACGGGTCCAGACCAGTATTTACACCCACACGGGTCCAGACCAGTATTTACACCCACATGGGTCCAGACCAGTATTTACACCCACACGGGTCCATACCAGTATTTACACCCACACGGGTCCAGACCAGTATTTACACCCACACGGGTCCATACCAGTATTTACACCCACACGGGTCCATACCAGTATTTACACCCACACGGGTCCATACCAGTATTTACACCCACACGGGTCCAGACCAGTATTTATACCCACACGGGTCCATACCAGTATTTATACCCACATGGGTCCATACCAGTATTTACACCGACACAGGTCCATACCAGTATTTACACCCACACGGGTCCAGACCAGTATTTACACCCACACGGGTCCAGACCAGTATTTACACCCACACGGGTCCATAACAGTATTTACACCCACACGGGTCCAGACCAGTATTTACACCCACACGGGTCCAGACCAGTATTTATACCCACACGGGTCCATACCAGTATTTATACCCACATGGGTCCATACCAGTATTTACACCGACACAGGTCCATACCAGTATTTACACCCACACGGGTCCATACCAGTATTTACACCCACACGGGTCCATACCAGTATTTACACCCACACGGGTCCATACCAGTATTTACACCCACACGGGTCCATACCAGTATTTATACCCACACGGGTCCATACCAGTATTTACACCCACACGGGTCCATACCAGTATTTACACCCACACGGGTCCATACCAGTATTTACACCCACACGGGTCCATACCAGTATTTACACCCACACGGGTCCATACCAGTATTTATACCCACACGGGTCCATACCAGTATTTATACCCACATGGGTCCATACCAGTATTTACACCGACACAGGTCCATACCAGTATTTACACCCACACGGGTCCATACCAGTATTTACACCCACACGGGTCCATACCAGTATTTACACCCACACGGGTCCATACCAGTATTTACACCCACACGGGTCCATACCAGTATTTACACACGGGTCCATACCAGTATTTACACACGGGTCCATACCAGTATTTATACCCACACGGGTCCAGACCAGTATTTACACACGGGTCCATACCAGTATTTACACACGGGTCCATACCAGTATTTATACCCACACAGGTCCAGACCAGTATTTATACCCACACAGGTCCATACCAGTATTTACACCCACACGGGTCCATACCAGTATTTACACCCACACGGGTCCATACCAGTATTTACACCCACACGGGTCCATACCAGTATTTACACACGGGTCCATACCAGTATTTATACCCACACGGGTCCAGACCAGTATTTATACCCACACGGGTCCATACCAGTATTTACACACGGGTCCAGACCAGTATTTACACCCACACAGGTCCATACCAGTATTTACACCCACACGGGTCCATACCAGTATTTACACCCACACGGGTCCAGACCAGTATTTATACCCACACAGGTCCAGACCAGTATTTACACCCACACGGGTCCATACCAGTATTTACACACACACGGGTCCATACCAGTATTTATACCCACACAGGTCCAGACCAGTATTTATACCCACACAGGTCCAGACCAGTATTTACACACGGGTCCATACCAGTATTTACACCCACACGGGTCCATACCAGTATTTACACCCACACGGGTCCAGACCAGTATTTACACCCACACGGGTCCATACCAGTATTTACACCCACACAGGTCCATACCAGTATTTACACCCACACGGGTCCAGACCAGTATTTACACCCACACAGGTCCAGACCAGTATTTACACCCACACGGGTCCATACCAGTATTTACACCCACACGGGTCCATACCAGTATTTACACCCACACGTGTCCATACCAGTATTTACACCCACACGGGTCCATACCAGTATTTACACCCACACGGGTCCATACCAGTATTTACACCCACACGGGTCCATACCAGTATTTACACCCACACGGGTCCATACCAGTATTTACACCCACACGGGTCCAGACCAGTATTTACACCCACACAGGTCCAGACCAGTATTTACACCCACACGGGTCCATACCAGTATTTACACCCACACGGGTCCAGACCAGTATTTACACCCACACAGGTCCAGACCAGTATTTACACCCACACGGGTCCATACCAGTATTTACACCCACACGGGTCCATACCAGTATTTACACCCACACGGGTCCATACCAGTATTTACACCCACACGGGTCCATACCAGTATTTACACCCACACGGGTCCATACCAGTATTTACACCCACATGGGTCCATACCAGTATTTACACCCACACGGGTCCATACCAGTATTTACACCCACATGGGTCCATACCAGTATTTACACCCACAAGGGTCCATACCAGTATTTACACCCACATGGGTCCATACCAGTATTTACACCCACACGGGTCCAGACCAGTATTTACACCCACACGGGTCCATACCAGTATTTACACCCACACGGGTCCAGACCAGTATTTATGTTCACACGGGTCCAGACCAGTATTTACACCCACACGGGTCCATACCAGTATTTACACCCACACGGGTCCATACCAGTATTTATGTTCACACGGGTCCAGACCAGTATTTACACCCACACAGGTCCATACCAGTATTTACACCCACACGGGTCCATACCAGTATTTACACCCACACGGGTCCATACCAGTATTTACACCCACATGGGTCCATACCAGTATTTACACCCACACGGGTCCATACCAGTATTTACACCCACACGGGTCCATACCAGTATTTACACCCACACAGGTCCATACCAGTATTTACACCCACACGGGTCCTTACCAGTATTTACACCCACACAGGTCCATACCAGTATTTACACCCACACGGGTCCTTACCAGTATTTACACCCACACGGGTCCATACCAGTATTTACACCCACACGGGTCCATGCCAGTATTTACACCCACACGGGTCCATACCAGTATTTACACCCACATGGGTCCAGACCAGTATTTACACCCACACGGGTCCAGACCAGTATTTACATCCACACGAGCCTGCTCACACCCAGCATCATCTGACTGCCTCTATGTTTCCTCCGGTTTTGTTCTTCCCCATGTGTTTATGTAGCTTTCCCTTAAATGCATCTCTCCTATTCACCTCAACTATGCCTTGTGGCAGTGAGTTTCATGTTCTAATCACTCGACCAGTAGAGATTTTTAACTTGAATTCCTTATTGGATTTTTAAAAATTTATTCGGTTTTGTATATTTTAACATTTTATACATAAAACAAAACAATGCAAAGCATCAAGAACAACAGAACCCCCAGCCACTCTACTAACCAATACCCAATAACTCAAAGAAAACCCCCCTCTTCTCGAACCCTGACCCCCCTCCCCTCCAAGCTCCACAGGGGAAATTTAGGCCTTTGTACTAGACTTTGCCAGAATCCCCTTCCTCACATCTACCCGAATGTTGGTGGGCAGCCATGAGCTGACTGATATTTCTGGAGGTCAGCATCTTTGCTTCCACCTACCTTGTGTTCCTGCTGCTTCTGATCCCACAAAGGAAGGTTTGCCCCTTTTAGGCATCTTCTTCTTTCCCAGTGGCTTCTGATTTCTTTCACCCAGCAGGCATACTGCAATGACTTCCCTGTTCAGGGCCACATTAAAATGCACTCAAGAATCCTATTGGTGCAGCAGAACCCTATTTTTCTACATTATGAAAATGAAAATCGCTTATTGTCACAAGTAGGCTTCAATGAAGTTACTGTGAAAAGCCCCTAGTCGCCACATTCCGGCGCCTGTCTGGGGAGGCTTGTACGGGAGTTACTGAGGCCTTGCTTGAATTGGACACATCAGCTCTCTGTAGAAACCTGAGGATTAGGGTCTCAAATATAGAGAACTGGGTGACTTAGTAAATAACCCCCTCGGTTTTAAATGCCCACTCCCACAGTTTAAAGGTAACGGCTGTGCTACGTTTACCGATGATGATATATTCAAATGTTTCGGGAGTACAAATGTGTCAAATGGAACATCTACTTGCATTTTTGAACATATTATTTAAAATGAGCCCAGTGGATAGCTGAGGAGGGGAATGGAGGGGGCCGGGAAGGGGGGGGGGGGGGGGGGGGGGGGGAAGCACAGCAAAGCCCTGCATCTTTTTTCAATCAGTTCTGAACTTAGTTTGGAAGAAATATTAAAATGCAATAATCACCAGGGGGAGCTGTTGAGCTGCATTTTTCTGAGAACTGGGTAATGTTTGAAAATGATAACGACTGTGCTTTTCCAGCAAGTTAGCTCAATTCATTTACCAGAATCTTTGTAAAAGCAACAACTTCTGACTCATGATTTTTTATTGTCTTTCTGGTATAGGTGTGTGAAATCATAAACAGATAGACCACTGGATTCCTGAGCTGCTGGTGTGAATGTTCACCCTGATCACAGAAGTGACCCTGTAGAAAATTCTGGGATGATCTAATTTAAGTAAGGCTTTCAGGACATGGGTGGAAATCCCAACAACTTCAATAGATCAAAGAATTGTGAATGGCAAAGGGTGGACTTAGGCCCTCCCTGCCAGCTGGAGTCAATGGAATTTGGAAAGGCTCGATCCATTTCCCAGCCCTACGTCCACTCTGACAGGGCCGTAAAATTCCGCCTATAAAATGGGCTGCAATTCTTTAACAGCTGGTTTTTATCATTACAACAAGTTAAAATGCATAGTTCCATTTGGCTGGGATTTTCCGGTCCCACCTCATCGCTTCTGGCCTCTAACAGGGCTGGAGATTCCCGGCCATGATATTTGCGGCACAGAGACAGACCATCTGACCAACAGGTCCATACCAGTATTTACACCCACACGGGTCCATACCAGTATTTACACCCACACGGGTCCAGACCAGTATTTACACCCACACGGGTCCATGCCAGTATTTACACCCACACGGGTCCATACCAGTATTTACACCCACACGGGTCCAGACCAGTATTTACACCCACACGGGTCCATACCAGTATTTATACCCACACGGGTCCATACCAGTATTTACACCCACACGGGTCCATACCAGTATTTACACCCACACGGGTCCATACCAGTATTTACACCCACACGGGTCCATACCAGTATTTACACCCACACGGGTCCATACCAGTATTTATACCCACACGGGTCCATACCAGTATTTATACCCACATGGGTCCATACCAGTATTTACACCGACACAGGTCCATACCAGTATTTACACCCACACGGGTCCATACCAGTATTTACACCCACACGGGTCCATACCAGTATTTACACCCACACGGGTCCATACCAGTATTTACACCCACACGGGTCCATACCAGTATTTACACACGGGTCCATACCAGTATTTACACACGGGTCCATACCAGTATTTATACCCACACGGGTCCATACCAGTATTTACACCGACACAGGTCCATACCAGTATTTACACCCACACGGGTCCATACCAGTATTTACACCCACACGGGTCCATACCAGTATTTACACCCACACGGGTCCATACCAGTATTTACACCCACACGGGTCCATACCAGTATTTATACCCACACGGGTCCATACCAGTATTTACACCCACACGGGTCCATACCAGTATTTACACCCACACGGGTCCATACCAGTATTTACACCCACACGGGTCCATACCAGTATTTACACCCACACGGGTCCATACCAGTATTTATACCCACACGGGTCCATACCAGTATTTATACCCACATGGGTCCATACCAGTATTTACACCGACACAGGTCCATACCAGTATTTACACCCACACGGGTCCATACCAGTATTTACACCCACACGGGTCCATACCAGTATTTACACCCACACGGGTCCATACCAGTATTTACACCCACACGGGTCCATACCAGTATTTACACACGGGTCCATACCAGTATTTACACACGGGTCCATACCAGTATTTATACCCACACGGGTCCAGACCAGTATTTACACACGGGTCCATACCAGTATTTACACACGGGTCCATACCAGTATTTATACCCACACAGGTCCAGACCAGTATTTATACCCACACAGGTCCATACCAGTATTTACACCCACACGGGTCCATACCAGTATTTACACCCACACGGGTCCATACCAGTATTTACACCCACACGGGTCCATACCAGTATTTACACACGGGTCCATACCAGTATTTATACCCACACGGGTCCAGACCAGTATTTATACCCACACGGGTCCATACCAGTATTTACACACGGGTCCAGACCAGTATTTACACCCACACAGGTCCATACCAGTATTTACACCCACACGGGTCCATACCAGTATTTATACCCACACAGGTCCAGACCAGTATTTATACCCACACAGGTCCAGACCAGTATTTACACACGGGTCCATACCAGTATTTACACCCACACGGGTCCATACCAGTATTTACACACACACGGGTCCATACCAGTATTTATACCCACACAGGTCCAGACCAGTATTTATACCCACACAGGTCCAGACCAGTATTTACACACGGGTCCATACCAGTATTTACACCCACACGGGTCCATACCAGTATTTACACCCACACGGGTCCAGACCAGTATTTACACCCACACGGGTCCATACCAGTATTTACACCCACACAGGTCCATACCAGTATTTACACCCACACGGGTCCAGACCAGTATTTACACCCACACAGGTCCAGACCAGTATTTACACCCACACGGGTCCATACCAGTATTTACACCCACACGGGTCCATACCAGTATTTACACCCACACGTGTCCATACCAGTATTTACACCCACACGGGTCCATACCAGTATTTACACCCACACGGGTCCATACCAGTATTTACACCCACACGGGTCCATACCAGTATTTACACCCACACGGGTCCATACCAGTATTTACACCCACACGGGTCCAGACCAGTATTTACACCCACACAGGTCCAGACCAGTATTTACACCCACACGGGTCCATACCAGTATTTACACCCACACGGGTCCAGACCAGTATTTACACCCACACAGGTCCAGACCAGTATTTACACCCACACGGGTCCATACCAGTATTTACACCCACACGGGTCCATACCAGTATTTACACCCACACGGGTCCATACCAGTATTTACACCCACACGGGTCCATACCAGTATTTACACCCACACGGGTCCATACCAGTATTTACACCCACATGGGTCCATACCAGTATTTACACCCACACGGGTCCATACCAGTATTTACACCCACATGGGTCCATACCAGTATTTACACCCACACGGGTCCATACCAGTATTTACACCCACATGGGTCCATACCAGTATTTACACCCACACGGGTCCAGACCAGTATTTACACCCACACGGGTCCATACCAGTATTTACACCCACACGGGTCCAGACCAGTATTTATGTTCACACGGGTCCAGACCAGTATTTACACCCACACGGGTCCATACCATTATTTACACCCACACGGGTCCATACCAGTATTTATGTTCACACGGGTCCAGACCAGTATTTACACCCACACAGGTCCATACCAGTATTTACACCCACACGGGTCCATACCAGTATTTACACCCACACGGGTCCATACCAGTATTTACACCCACATGGGTCCATACCAGTATTTACACCCACACGGGTCCATACCAGTATTTACACCCACACGGGTCCATACCAGTATTTACACCCACACAGGTCCATACCAGTATTTACACCCACACGGGTCCTTACCAGTATTTACACCCACACAGGTCCATACCAGTATTTACACCCACACGGGTCCTTACCAGTATTTACACCCACACGGGTCCATACCAGTATTTACACCCACACGGGTCCATACCAGTATTTACACCCACACAGGTCCATACCAGTATTTACACCCACACGGGTCCTTACCAGTATTTACACCCACACGGGTCCATACCAGTATTTACACCCACACGGGTCCATACCAGTATTTACACCCACACGGGTCCATGCCAGTATTTACACCCACACGGGTCCATACCAGTATTTACACCCACATGGGTCCAGACCAGTATTTACACCCACACGAGCCTGCTCACACCCAGCATCATCTGACTGCCTCTATGTTTCCTCCGGTTTTGTTCTTCCCCATGTGTTTATGTAGCTTTCCCTTAAATGCATCTCTCCTATTCACCTCAACTATGCCTTGTGGCAGTGAGTTTCATGTTCTAATCACTCGACCAGTAGAGATTTTTAACTTGAATTCCTTATTGGATTTTTAAAAATTTATTCGGTTTTGTATATTTTAACATTTTATACATAAAACAAAACAATGCAAAGCATCAAGAACAACAGAACCCCCAGCCACTCTACTAACCAATACCCAATAACTCAAAGAAAACCCCCCTCTTCTCGAACCCTGACCCCCCTCCCCTCCAAGCTCCACAGGGGAAATTTAGGCCTTTGTACTAGACTTTGCCAGAATCCCCTTCCTCACATCTACCCGAATGTTGGTGGGCAGCCATGAGCTGACTGATATTTCTGGAGGTCAGCATCTTTGCTTCCACCTACCTTGTGTTCCTGCTGCTTCTGATCCCACAAAGGAAGGTTTGCCCCTTTTAGGCGTCTTCTTCTTTCCCAGTGGCTTCTGATTTCTTTCACCCAGCAGGCATACTGCAATGACTTCCCTGTTCAGGGCCACATTAAAATGCACTCAAGAATCCTATTGGTGCAGCAGAACCCTATTTTTCTACATTATGAAAATGAAAATCGCTTATTGTCACAAGTAGGCTTCAATGAAGTTACTGTGAAAAGCCCCTAGTCGCCACATTCCGGCGCCTGTCTGGGGAGGCTTGTACGGGAGTTACTGAGGCCTTGCTTGAATTGGACACATCAGCTCTCTGTAGAAACCTGAGGATTAGGGTCTCAAATATAGAGAACTGGGTGACTTGGTAAATAACCCCCTCGGTTTTAAATGGCCACTCCCACAGTTTAAAGGTACCCCCCAACCCCGAAGCAGCTGATGGTAACCAACTCTTTCAAGTGAAGAATAATCAGATCCCATCCCTTGTGGAATCCCTCCATCGCTCCCCTCAATGCAACCTTTTGTTTTGTTTTCTTAAATAAATTTTGAGTTCCCAGTTATTTTTTTCCAATTAAGGGGCAATTTATCATGGCCAATCCATGCCCCCCCCCCCACCCCCACCCCCCACCCCCCTCCCCCCCCCACCCCCCACCCGCAGAACCCCAAACTTCTCTGTCAACTCCTCCAAACTTGCAAGCTGCCTTTCCAAATATAAGTCCTTCATTTCCATCACACCCTGCTCCTCCCACCCCCGAAACCTAGTATCCAGCCTCACCAGCTCAAACACATGATACTTTTGGACTGACATCAACATCGACCGCGCCCCAAATTAAAATGCTGCCGAAATTGCCGCCACATTTTCAGCCTGGCTACCACCACCAGCATTTTTGGGCAGCACGGTAACACTGTGGCTTCACAGCGCCAGGGTCCCAGGTTCGATTCCCCACTGGTCACTGTCTGTGCGGAGTCTGCACATTCTCTGCGTGGGTTTCCCCCTGGTGCTCCGGTTTCCTCCCACAGTCCAAAGACTTGCAGGTTAGGTAGATTGACCATGATAAATTGTCCTTAGTGCCCGAAAAGGTTCGGAGGGGTTATTGGGTTACGGGGATAGGGTGGAAGTGAGGGCTTAACGTGGGTCGGTGCAGACTCGATGGGCCAAATGGCCTCCTTCTGCACTGTATGTTCTATGTTCTATTTCGGTGGAGGCAAACGGGAGTGGCGCCATTGCCAGCGTCTGCAACCCTGACCCCCTACAAGAGCCTGCCTCCATCTTCACCCACATCGCCTCCAGCTCCATATCCGGAGCCCCGCACCTTCTTGGCGTTTGTCAGCCAGTAGTAATAAAAATTCTGTCTGTCACCCTCTCTGAAGCACCGTCTTCCAGATCCTCGTTACCTTACCTGCCCAGACAAACAACAAAATCAACCATTCCACATAAAAACTCCTTTGGCAAAAAGACAGGTAAACATTGAGTCATAGATGTTTACAGCATGGAAAAAGGCCCTTCGGCCCAGCTTGTCCATGTCGCCCAGTTTCTATCACTAGGCTAGTCCCACTTGCCCGTATTTGGCCCATATCCCTCTATATCCACCCTGCCCATGTAACTGTCTAACTGTCTTTTAAAGAAAAAAATTGTAGCCGCCTCTACCACTGCCTCTGGCAGCCCATTCCAGATGCTCACCACCCTCTGCGTGAAAAAAGTTCCCCTCTGGTCTCTTTTGTGTCTCTCCACTCTCACTGTAAACCTGTGCCCTCTAGTTCTAGACTCCTCTACCTTTGGGAAAAGGTGTCAACTATCTATCTTATCTATGCTCCTCATTATTTTATGGACTTCTATAAGATCACCCCTAAGCCTACTACGCTCCAGGGAAAAAAGTCCCAGCCTATCCAGCCTCTCCTTATAACGCAGACCATCAAGTCCTGGTAGCATCCTCGTAAATTTCTTCTGCGCTCTTTCTCGAGGAGGACACTGGAATAATAATAAAACAGAGGCAAGATTTTCATCTTTACTGCCTGCACTCGGCCTGTCAATAATAGGGTGTCCCACCTCAACAAACTGCCTTGACCCTACCCACCAGGCTCGTAATATTCAATTTACGGAGCTGGGCCCAGTTCCGAGCTACCTGCACCCCCAGGTACCTGAAGTGAGTAATCACCACAGGAAACGACAATCTCCGCCCCTGGAGAAGAAATCAAAAAGCGCTTGCTCTTTTCCAAATTTGGTTTATATCCCAATAAGACTCGAAATCTCTTTTGCAGACCCGTTATATCCACCACCGTAGGACCCGGGTTAGTAATATACAACAAAATGTCGTCGGCACAGGAACACCTTAGGTTCCACTACCCCCTTACTATCCCCCTGTACTTATCCAAGCACCTCAGTGCAATGGCCAAGGGCTCTATTGCCAACACAAAAAAGAGGGGGGCATAGGACACCCCTACTCGTCCTCCTGTGCAGCTGAAAATATGCCCAGTTCACCTCATTAGTAGAAACACCCGCCTTTGGTTCCTTATATAACAATTTGACCCACACCACAAGATTAGGCTCATTCCCAAACAACGGCAACACCTCAAACAAATAACTCCAATCTTCTCAATCAAATGCCTCCTTTGCATCCAGCACCATCACCACCTCCAGCTCCCCTTCTGATGGGGAGAGCACCATGTTTAGCAAGCGCCACACATTTGAGGACATCTGCCTACTCTTTATAAACCCTGTCTGGTCTTCCATATCACCTGCGGAAGGCACTTTTTCAACCTAAGCGCCAAGTGCTTTACCCGTTTGCATCGTCCTTGTCGCCGTCCAAACCTCCTCAATCCCTGTATTCAAATCCCCACTTAAAATTAATTGATGTGTGTCCAGACTTGGTATGGCTGCCAACGTTCCCTTCATAAACCCTACATCATCCCAGTTTGGGGCATACACGCTAACCAACACCACCAACCTCCCCTTCAAAGCATCCGTTTCTATAACGTACCTGCCTGCCCTGATCTGCCACCATCTTCTCCATCTGAAACTTAACTCTCTTACCCACTAGTACCACTAACCCCCAGGCCCTGCTATCAAGGCCCGAGTGGAACACCTGACTTACCAAACCTTTCGAATGCCTAACCTGGTCCATCACCCTCCAGTGGGTCTCTTGCAACAGTACCACTTCAGCTCTCACGCTCTTCAAATGCGAGAAAACTTTGTCCATTTCACTGGACCGCCCAAACCCTGCACATTCCATGTTACCACTCGGATTGGGGGTCTCTCACCCCTTCCCTCCTATCAGTCATGATCACAGCCTCCGGCATCCAGCCCTGCCCTGCAAGCGGGGCCAGGCCCTACTCCTAGTCACCGACGGCCTGCTATCTTATTGGATTTGTTAGTCACTTATATTTCTAGCCCCTAATTCTGGTCTCTTTCACAAGTGGAAACATTTTTTTAAGCCAATCAAACCTTTTCATAATTTTAAAACCTCTATCAGGTTACCTCTTATTTTTCCCTTTTCTATAGAAAAGAGCTCCAACCGGTTGCTCTCACCTGATAGGTTAAACTTCTCAGTTCTTGCATGATCTTCGTAAATCTTTTTTTTGTACTTTCACTCCTGCAGCTGTTTCCATGGAGTCAGGCCCACTTTGGTTGACTATGTGATTCATAGCAGCTGTGAGAACGTGTGAACTAATGGGAGGTGAACTCGTCCAGAGTCAGGATCTTTTGACAGGTAAATTCACATGTCATAATGGAATAGTATATGATATTTTAACTATGTTCAGAATAGCGATTAATGATTGGGCTTTGTTTAGAAAAGGTAGGTGACCATTAGGTTAGTCAGCATTGTGGAAGTGTTCTTCTGCATTGGAGCACTTTATTCAGTGGATAAAGTGTTCTTCTGCATTGAACAGTATTGAAATTAACGTTTTAATTACTTAATTTTCTTGTGATTTCATCTTTTCTTTGATTGAAAATCCAGACATTTTTTTAACTTTTGAAATAGCAGAACATATTCTACTACTTCAAAAATCTTAAAGGATATAGCACTGGATGCTTTGTTGAAACCGTGCAATGGAATGCTAAAATGAATGTGTTGAATTAGCAGGGGCGTTGTTTACTCAACCATGAAGGGGACTGTTTTATTAACAGTTAATATGATCATGTTTTTGAAGAGATTCTTAAGTAGCTGTTTGTTTATTTTGACAGTTTCATGAGCACTTAAGAGGATTACGTTTTTTTGAAAAGGAGTTTGAATGGCTATATGTTTGATTGGCAGTTTTATGGGCTCCAAAGAGGATTAATGGGTTCATTTGATGAGGCTCCAGAGAGGATTAATGGGTCCGTTTGATGAGGCTGTTTGTTGATTTGACAGTTTCCTGAGTATCACAAAGACTTCCAAATGTTATCATCGGGCTGATGAGTTATATCCATAGTTGATACTCTGTGAGTGGACATGGTGGGAATTTGTGGAGGCATGGGGGCTATGGAGCTGGAATAAGGGGTGGGTGGGGAATTAGTGAGGAGTGAGGGAGAGGAAGCCTAACACTCATGTATTTAACTGGCTGATGTCCCACTGACAAAGGCGGATTTCCTGGCCTATCGGTCTCAGCATCCAACCATCTCCGTTGCTATCTACGGCCTGTATTGGTAGGCAGTTTCTCCCTGTGAAAATAGTATGAGTGGCTCTGCTGGGCATAAGGCAGAATTGCGATGCTGGGAAATGACCCAGCCTCCACTTCCCGCCTTGAGGATGAAATCCGGACCAATTGTTCAGCTTTTCAATTTTATCCCTCGAGAAATAAACCCCAATACTTAGCTTTTTGGTGGTGTTGTTGTTACTTTTAATGATTTATGTATCAGTATATTCAGATCTTTTTTCTTTCTTGTACTCCAAATGAGTCCTATTTTCCAAGAAGAATGTGGCTTCATCATTCTTCCTACTAAAATCTACTAGCTTCCTCTCCTCTACATTCAAGTTAGTTTTCCAGTTACACACCTATTCTCGAGGTTTATTAATGTCTTTCTGCATGTTGCCTCAGTCCTCCTCTGTATTTACTGTACCCTGAATATGTACCTCCAATTTCCATACCTAAATCATTTGCTTAAGCAGTGGACAAGTGGTTCCAGCATCAACCCTTGTGGAAAATCACTTCCCAACTTCTGCTGACCTGAACAACTACTGACAAGAATGTTCAACTGATATTGGCAAAATGTTCAAGCTGATAACCACAACTCATAAATCTCATACATCTCAGATTAATAAGGATGCATTACGGGTCCTTTTTTGACTTTATATTGTCATCGGGGAAGTTAGGTCTTGTGCTATACATTATTTTCCAACCATGTAAAATTAATACTTGAAAGGAATTATCCACTATGCATACCTAATATTTTTCTGCCAGGAGCACAGGGTTAGAAAGCTACCTCTTAAGTATGATGTGCTGGTATTCCACAGTATAACATGGAGGCCTCAGTTTCCCCATTAAACACAGAGCTATTGAACACAATGTCTGTACCAATTCAAGAGCTGTGAATAATTTTACAGGATGCATTAGTTTTTACTGGATTTTGCAATGGTCTGGTTCTCACTCATTTCGTTCACGTGCTAATATCTGGTAAATTCAATAAACGTGACAAAGGGCTTGTGGCTGACGTTGCATCTGATGTGATTGTGCCCACTGGCATAATTTGGATGTGCAACAGCCGAGAAGTTGCACAAATTCCAATTTTGCCAGCTCGCTGCTCGACTTGTGCATCTGGTCATTTAGGTTGCTTTAATATTCCCTCGCACACAATGTTCAAAAGCTTCAGTTTTGCAGTCAATTTAATGTTAACGAGCTGTTGCTGTTTAATTTCCTGAATTTTAGCAATGGACCACTCTACATGCTTCACCTGCTCATGTAAAATGATATGACATTCATTCATTCATGACATTCATTAAGTGATTCCTGAAAACTGTACTGATGGAATTCTAATTTCTGTCAGTCAACTTCCCAAATAGGTGTAGAATTCTAGTCCCTCTATCTCTGAATTTTAGGAGCTCATCCATGATTTTGTTACCTCTAGGCTTCACTATTCCAATGCACTCCTGTCCAACTGGACATTTTCCCTCCATAAATTTGAGGTCATCCATAACCTTGCTGCCTGTCTTTTTACTTGCACCAGATCCCTTTGCCTATTCTCCCTGCGTTCACTGACTTATATTGGCCCCTGGTGGACCAACACCTTGATTCTAAAATTCTCAGCCATGATTTTTAATAGCTACACGACTGGCAATCCTCCCTTCAACCGTTTGGTCCAGAACTAGAATTCCCTCTCTATCCCTCTCTGATCCTTTTTCTTCCTTTGAGCCACTCCTTAAAATCTACCTTGGCCAGGTTCAGGTCAACTTGTGACACAATGTCAAACTTTTCTTTAAAATAGCCCTGTGAAGTACCTTTGGGATTTTATTGCATTGAAAGCACAACATAAATTCAAAATTGTTGTTGCTGGTGTTGGTGGCAAGGAGGTTATTATGATGTAGATACTCAAGTTCATTCTGATAATTAATTCCATTCTTTTGCATAAAAAAGAGGTGCGATCTCAATTATAGGCATTATATTGCCTTGTTTACAATATGACATAGCAAGGATATGTTATATATCCATTTATACAGCACCTTTCACAGTCTCACAATGTCCCAAAGTGCTTTCCAGCCACTGAAGCACTTTAGAAGTGTAGTCACATTGTAGTGCAAGGAAAATATGCTGGTATCTCCCCTTGTGTCCAGTGACTCCTTCATGACAGTTGCCTATGAAATGAAAAATGAAAATGAAAATCGCTTATTGTCACGAGTAGGCTTCAATGAAGTTACTGTGAAAAGCCCCTAGTTGCCACATTCCACAGTTGCCTGTCTGGGGAGGCTGGTACGGGAATCGAACCGTGCTACTGGCGTGCTTGGTCTGCTTCAAAAGCCAGCGATTTAGCCTGGTGAGCTAAACCAGCCCCTATGCATTACAAACTTACCCCTTGGTCTTGTTCAGTGCCATGAAATAAATTCCTTATTATTTATTTGGTGGAGCTTTTGTTAGCCTCTTTAATATTTGTGTCTAACTCATTAATTTTACTTTGATTATCTCTGTTTGAAGAGGGCATATTGTTCCCTTGTGAATACTTGGAATCTCTCAGGATATTAGCTATTTTGTGCTTCTCCTCAGTATTGGTTCTATAATGAGTCTAGAATTGGGTTGTCACCTCTTCTCTTTTACAACCTTAATACTTGGGGGAAACTGCTCAGTGATGAGTGTGGCATTCTCAGTGCAAGGTTTCAGTAATTATTGTACAATTATAGCAGGTTAAGTATTCTACATGTAATTAGTTCACACTTATGAAAATTAGATGACGTATTAAGCTATAACGAAGCACAATGTAACTCGGAAAACCATAGAATGTCCAAGTAGGAACTTTTCCGTGATGCACAAGTGTCTGCCTAAAGAAGGAAGCTACAGGACTATTAACACTGAGGTTTATTTAAGGCCTGGGAGAGAGGTGCTGAGAACGCCCAGACCTTGCAAAGTTGAGAAAAGGCACATTCCAAATTCTTGACTGCACAAGTGCATGTGACTAGCAGGCTGTCAGTATTTGAGTTTAAACAGCTTTAAACTGTGAAGAATAGGGCAGGAGGCCAGTGGACAGTTTAAGGGTTATAATCTCTATCCAATGCAGAAAATGGGTAACATTGTTTCGTACTTTGTAGAACTATTGCAACAACAGCAATGTATACCTATATAGTACCTTTAAATATAATAAAACATTATGCTACTTTAGAAGGCATTAAGACACATGATCAAGGAGGTTGGTTTTAAGGAGCATCTTAAAATGGAATGAAAGGTAGGGAGGCAGAGAGGCTTAGGAAGAGAATTTCACAGCTATGGACTTGGTAATTAATAATAATAATAATAATAATCTTTATTGTCACAAGTAGGCTTACATTAACACTGCAATGAAGTTACTGTGAAAAGCCCTGAGTCGCCACATTCCGGCACCCTGTTCGTGTACACAGAGGGAGAATTCAGAATGTCCAAGTTACCTAACAGCACATCTTTCGGGACTTGTGGGAGGAAACCAGAGCACCCGGAGGAAACCCACGCAGACACAGAGAGAACAAGCAGACTCTGCACAGACATTGACCCAAGCCGGGAATCAAACCTCGGACCCTGGCGCTGTGAAGCAACAGTGCTACCATGCCGCCCGATAAGGCATACTGCTTGTCTGTATCTTAAACCAGAGTTTTTAATAACATTAATGCAACAAACATAAAATACAATATACAACATTTATTTACATTCATCACACTCTCCTTGCTTCACATACAATAATTTTGGGAAAGCAGAAATTAAATTTTCCCTGTGGTCTAATTATTCAATTTTTCACCCCTTCTTCCAGCTGCGGTCAATTTGGAATATGTTCATGAAAAATGTGCTTGCTCTTTTCCTACTGTCAACTGTATAGACACAGTAACCAATGATGAAGCAATTAAAATCAGGGATGCTCAATACACAAGATATCTCTGAGGTTTATGGGGCCAGATGAGATCACAGAAATAATGAGGGGTGAAGCATACAGGCATTTAAAAACAAGGATGAAAATGTTAAAATGGAGATATTCTTAACCAGGAGCTAATATAGGTCAGCAAGCAGAGGGGGGTAGGCAGGACTTTGTTCATGTAAGGCCACAGCACCAGTTTTGCATAACCTCTAGCTTATGGAGTTAGAATGTGAATGGCCAACTTTAGTGTATTGGACTAATCAAATCAACACAGGAACAGGCTCTTTAGCCCTCCACTCTCAGATCCAGAGCTAATTAAGATATGGGTGAGGGCTGCAGCTGCAAGGTAGAGTTGGGTGATATTGGGCTGTAATTTTCTTGGAGTGGCAATCAGCGTTGGATTGCCACTCTGTGCCCAATTACCTACTTGGATTTTTTTGCCTGCCTTTCTCACCCAACCTGCTGACTCAGGGTGGGCGAGATCCCAGCAACGTGGCTGTTCCCGAGGCCCACATCGAAGTCCAGTTCTGTCAGATTGAAGGAGAACATGCCGCCTTTTTTGTACTGCAGTAGCTGCCATAAAGCAGGTGAGCTAAAGGCCCCACTGAAACTGACAGACCAGGGAAAAGGTAAGTGCCTAAGATAAGTGAATAAGGTTCGGGAAGGATTGGAGGTTTGGGGGGGGTGGGAGTGGAAATGAGGTTGGGGAGGTCAGACCTCGTAGTGAGGGGGATGGGTTGTTTGGAGGCTCAAAGGTCAGAGGGGTGGCTGGACCCTTGGGTGGGTGGAGGGTCCATGTAGATCATGTTGGGGCTGCGGCATGCAGTATCCTGTTGGGCCTGGGGGAATCCCAAGGGGAGTGTCGGGGAGAGGTGGAGAATACTGTAGGGGGGTGGGGTGGTTAGTGGGGCATGGTCAGTGGAAGTGGCAGTGGGTGCTGTGGCGGGGGCAGTTTGAGCCTTTGCAAAAGTTAGCTAGATGTTGGAGAAGGTTTTACTTCTAACGTTTTCTGGGTTACTGTCGGTGTAAGATAGCCGGAACCACCCAATGTTTACGATTTAATTTACATTTTTGGGAAATTGCCATGGGGATGTTTGCACTGCTGGGCAATTGCAGTGCAAATCCTTACCTGGAATCCTCCAAAGGGGATTCCCCTGTGCATCGTTGGGTAACCCCCTAAACCCATGCTATGGAGCTCAGAAGTTAATGCCCAGGATGTGGAAGCAGATGATCTTAGTGATGATGGGGATATGTTGCCTGCAGCTCATCTAAGGGTTAAACTTGACTCAAAGGTTAGGAACAGTCTGGTTCAACCTAAACTGTTGGAGAAATTGGTAGCTAGGGAATGGAGTTTGTTGTGAGGAACAAGGACAATGGCTTCAATCTTTCCAGTAATTACTCTCTTAAATATTAACTTATTACATTCAATAAAAGATCATTGTTAACTAATTGGTTTCAAGTCCAAATCAAACTTACTGGTGAATTTGTGGACTTGGCTTGGCGCCCACCAAAAACTGGTGGCAATATTCTCTTACAATTGTTCACAATGGCAGCAACGTATGTGAGGCAGAGCATAATCATTGGCTTTCTGAAGAACAAGACATTCTCATGTGAAAAATCATTGCTTATAATCAACCATCAAATTGCGCAGTGAAATTGTGTCAGCTGTGGTTAATTTGTCCCACTTTCGTTGTGAGTCTAAGGTTGTGGGTTCAAGTCCCACTGCGGAAACTCAAGCACAAACTCTTCCCGACATTTCAGTGCTGTGGTACCTCCAACGTCTTTTGGATGGGATGATGAACCAAGGCTCCATTTGAATATAATCGATCTCATGGTGTTATCTCACAAAAGAACAAGAAAAGTTCCTGTTGTCCAGTCCAATATTTACCCTCAACCAAAGTCACTAAAAAACAGATAACGCGTTGCTGCTTGTGGGAACATGTGGTACAAATTGGTTGGCAAGTTTGCTACATTACAGTGATGGCTACACTTCCAAAATGCTCCGTCGGCTGTGAAGTGCTTTGAAATGTTTGTGAAAGGTGCTGTACAAATACAACTTCTTTCTTTAAGCCTTGAATGCAGAAAAAACACACTCAAAAATTACACAAAAATTGATTATGGTTACTGGTGAATAAAAATAGTCTCTATAATCCAAATTAATCAAAAGTGGGAAAGGCCTTATGGTCCTGGTTGTGTTCAATTTTACCATAGGCCTTTCATAGCATATCTACACTTTTAACTTTAATTTCTTTGTGTATCGAGATAATACAGTACTAAGAAAGAAAACATGAGCAAAGAAAGGAAAATGCTCAGCAGAATTCAGAAGCAGTGTGAGCTGAGTTTGGGAGATCCACAAGACCACAAGGTATAGGAGCAGAATTCGCCCATCCGGCCCATCGGATCTGGTCTACCATTCGATCTTGGCTGATATTTTTCTCACCCCCATTTTCATGCCTTCTCCCCATAACCCCTGATCCCCTTATTAATCAAGAACCTGTCTATCTCTGTCTTAAATATTTTTAGTGACTTGGCCTCCACAGTTTTCTGCGGCAATAAGTTCTACAGATGCAACACAGCTGTTATCCCCACCCTCCACTACGAGCACCTCGGTGGGCAAAGTTACTGGACACGCTTCTGGGGCACAATCTGATGTTGAGCCTCTGGAACTGGTTTACCTGGAGCTGATGGAGATGTTAAGTGTGCAGGCAGAATATTCAGAGTGAGATGTCAGCGACACTCCAGCAGGTCCATAGCCGATTGGAGGAGTCCCACAGGCTATGGGCGCAGGAGATTTCGTCAGCAATGCGTGGCACCGAGGCCAACACTGCTGGGGTGTTGACTGCAGTCGAGAGCCTGGTGCACGATATCGGCAGCACGAGTGAAGGAGTCCAAGTCGTTGCACCGTTGGTGACGGCCATGACCGAGTGCCTCAGCAGAATGTCCAACTCACATGGGGACGTGATCCAGTATGAGGCTGACATTGATGAGGTTCTGCGGGACATGTTCCACTCTCAGATGGGAATGGCCGAGGCACTGCAGAGATTGTCCCAGTCTCAGGTGGGCATTGCCAAGTTTGGCCCGATCACTGAGGAGCATCACTGAGGGCGTCGACACCATAGTGCAGACATTGGGGAGCCACCAAGGCTGGCAGAGCCAGATGATGCAGGGGCAGCCGGGGCTCAATCCAGCTGCCCTGCCATTCAGAGATGAACCCCAGGCCGTATGGGCACAGATCTGGAGGAGGGGGCACTAGGTGGCAACCCGGACCCATCCTATGGACTGGCGATGATGGCCACCAGTTCCCCCGAGTTCCACCGCTCTGATGAGCCGCATCTCGCACACAGCATCCGGCACAGGGCAGCACGGCTGTGCATATACTGCCAACAAGTGAACCGAGGCTCTCCGCCCCCAGAACCCCCAGGGGACGCCCGCCAGGGACATCGAAGGCCACTGGACAAGGTAAACAGCAGGCTGCCTCCACCTCTGATGTGCATTCTAGTGATACATCGAAATGTAGCGGTAGAGCAAGGAAGGCCAAGCAGATCGAGGGTCACTGAGGGCACTGGAGGGGCGGGGCGAGGGTATTTGGGGGGGTAAGGACTGGAATGCGCATTGCGGAATGGGGCGGGAGCGTGTGGGTGTTGAGGGAGGGGATAGTGGGGCAGCACCATCGGGATAGTGTGGAGGTTGTATGAGAAACAGTAACAGTTCTTTGTTCCACGATGCGGGCCAACTACCAATCCCATGCCACATTCCCCCAGACACCCCCCCCCACCCCCCCACCTCCTAAGCCCCCACCTGTGACGCCCTGCCGCACCTGCTAGTCACTGGCATTGTTGTGCACTCGCTTGAGCACAACGAAGCTGAAGAATCTCGCCTGTTATGTTAAAAGTACTCACTTGTGTTTTCTTCCTTTGCAGTTCAAAAAAAATTTAGAGTACCCAATTTATTTTTTTCCAATTAAGGGGCGATTTAGCATGGCCAATCCACCTCCCTTGCACATCTTTGGGTTGTGGGGGCAAAACCCACGCAGACAGGGGGCGAATGTGCAAACTCCACACGGACAGTGATCCAGAGGGCTGAGGCCGCAGTGCTAACCACTGCACCGCTGTGCTGCCCTCCTCCTTTGCACTTTTGAGGCCTGCAATAAGTAGTTTATATGGGTCAATCATTTTGGATTACTGAAAGTTCTTGGGCGGAGTTCTCCGTCAGCTGATACCGAATCCGTTTCGACACCAAAATTGTGGTGGACGCCGGTTTAATGCCAAATCGCAATTCTCCGGTGCCTTGACAACGGCATCAATGCGTTCCAGAACGCACGTACAGTGAATGCCGTTGGCATGTCATCAGCGGGCCTTACCTGGAATTTGTGATGCTCAGCCTCCACTGAGGCGAATTCCCGATGGCAAGGTTCACTTGTGCTTTTAAAAATCTTGTAGCTGCTGAGGGAGAGAGAGGGGGTATGGAAAGTGTCCAACATCGCCATAGTTTGCTGACAGACGTGCAGCGAGCCAGGGAGGGGTATCTGCCAGGGTCTTGGGGAGTAGCGGGGGGTGGCCAGATGGTGGGCTGTGTGGTCTAGGTGCCCTCTGGCCCCAGCCACCCATCAGCAGGATGGGCATGCTCTAGTGTACCCAATGCCATCTTATTGGCTTGGATGGCGTATGTGGGGAGTGAAGTGTGTATATGCGGCTGCAGCTTGTCAACCTCCTGAGTGTCAATCATGGGCCTGGCGAATCTCGCACCGTTTCTCAGTGCAATCGATTGTGTTCCACCTGGCGCCGGTGCTAGCCCCTCCACAGCCGTTGAATCGGTCCAAACATGGTGCCAGGTTTGCTGTTGTGGAAGTCCATGAATTCTGACCTGGCATCAGCACTTAGGAACGGAGAATCCAGCTGCTTTTCTTTTGTATTAACGGAGTCTGACATTTTGATTTCTTTCACCACCTTTTCTCACAAGCCAGGCGAGTGCGATTGTCCAATTTGTGCTGATCTGCGGGTAGGTTTGCACAGAGATTCAATGTCCACTGGGAAATGCTTTGAAATTGTCTGACCCAATTTTTGCCTTTTTAAAAATCTTTGTCAGAGAGCATACTTCCAGCCTATTTATTCAGGCTAGATTAGAAACAGGCTCCAGAAGTGAAAGGAGAAAATTTTAACCCATATCGCCTCAAAATTGCTTCATTTAAATTGACTGATTCCATTATTCATATCGAAACGTTTTATGCAGGAAGTGCTCATAAGTTAATTTTTTTACCGATAACCTCTCATAGCTTTGCATGCCCAATATGATTAAAGTTGTGTTACTGTGTGAGTGACATGATGTTGAATCAGATGCAATGAATAAACCTGTTAACAAACCTTCACCTCAAATCACAGAAGAGCTGATTATAAGAGTGGCAAGGGAGCCTCAGTGATTGACAGATGTGGGATTCAAATCTATTGCCATCTGTTTGGAGGACAATTGCTACACTCTCTGTAATACTGGTACATCAAGAAAACTTACCGAGCTTTGATAGTTGTGATGTGGTTGATAGAAGTGACTGATACAATTTGCAATTGTTACAACCCCAGTTGATGTTACAACTGGAAGGGAAGACCTCAGAATGGAACTCTAGCTCAAAAGACCAGGGCCCGGATTCTCCGAGCCTCCACGCCGCAATTGCACCTGGCGCAAGGGAGGAGAATAGGGCGTCGGACCTGCAACGCATTCGCGCGATTCTCTGGCAACCGGAGAATTGGCACCAGTTGCACGCGCACGGTCAACGTGGCACCGGTCAGGGGCCGTTGAAAGAGGCCCCCCGCGGCGATTCTCCGCGGACGACCGGCCGAGTTCCCGCCGGCATGGTTCACGTATGGTCCCACTCAGCGGGAGCTTGGAGTCGCGGCTGCGGTGGCCGTCCTGGTGGGAGGCGGGGGGATCCATTACCGGGGAGGGCCAGACCCGCGATCGGGGTCCACCGATCGGCGGGCGCGCACGATCTGGAGGGGGCCTTCTTCTTCGGCGCCGGCCCGCTGTGTGGGTATGCCATGTCGCGCAGGCCAGCGCCGCAGGCGGCCGCCGCGTGCATGGGCGGACCCGCGGCCGGAAGTGCAGGGCCCCGTATTGGCAGCCGGAGCTGCGTGGAGCACTCCGGGGCCCTGCAAGCCCCCTTAAAAACGGAAAATCCCACTGGAATTTCTAGAAAAAAGTCCGGAGTGATTCGCACCCATTTTCAGGCGGGCGTGGGGACATAACCCAATTATTGGAGAATCCCGCCCATGTATTTTACTTTTTCTTATAAAAGACGGAGGAACAGAGTCACTGGACCGCTAATTATTTTGAACAACAAGGAAAAAAAACATTTATTAAACACCAAAAAATTGGATTATGATACCATATTCCTTTACTCCCCCTTTAGCTGAACAACTGCATGCAGATTTTAAGGTAACATGATGGCAAAGCATATAATAATAATCTTTATTAGTGTCACAAGCAGGCTTGCATTAACACTGCAATGAAGTTACTGTGATAATCCACTAGTCGCCACATTCAGGCGCCTGTTCGGGAACACTGAGGGAGAATTCAGAATGTCCAATTCACCTAACAGCACGTCTTTCGGGACTTGTGGGAGGAAATCAGAGCACCGGGAGGAAACACACGCAGACACGGGGAGAACATGCAGACTCCACACAGACAGTAACCCAAGCTGGGAATCGAACCTGGGACCCTGGTGCTGTGAAGCAACAATGCTAATACTGTGTTACTGGGCCATCCAAATGCTACAATTGTCCAATTAACACAAAATCCTTTTTAAGCAACACAAGATGACTGTGGTCAAAAACTCCACTCTGAAGCTCAAGTGAATGTTTGTGGGTGCTTACTCAGAATCCCCCTAGATGACTGTCACATGAGCGTTTCTATCTCTACTCCCAAAAACACACTTTAAAATCTTCTCTCATAAGTATGCTTTCCCTTAGCAGTTTACATTCCAATCTCCAGACCAGGTTTTCCAAATGACACTTTTAAACAAAGCTTCCGCTCCACTTTTAACAGCAAATCCTGACTAGGATTTTACACCAACACCTTTTAGGATTTACTTTTCTTTACGGCTGTACAAGCTGTTCATAATTGCTTTAACTCTCCATTCCTGGACTGTATTAAAATTACATTAAACATTTCATCTACCTCTGAAGTGTGCTGTCCCACTTTAAATCTAGTTACTGCAATTTTCTGTTTAACTCTTTGTTTACTCTTCCTTGAGTTCTTCTGAACAATGACTTGGTCTCTGTTCTCTTAACTTCAGTTATCTAAATGTTCCTTGTGCCCCAATTCCCTGGTTATCTGGATTGTACCTTATTCCTTACGAAGCTTGCACCTTTGCAACTCCTTTGGCCTGCCCAGCTTCTCCTGGCAGAGGTGAGAACTGTTCATTTCCCAATGTCCTGTCTCCAATTGCCCACAAATTCAGCTAAAACTTAAAAGCTTCTCTACCGTACAAGGCCCCAGTTGCTAACTAACTACCCACATGCCTATGCCTTATATTCTTCATGCCGTAGCCCTCTCTAAGAACAATAGAAACACAGTTGGAACTTAATCAAACCCCCCCAAAAACACCTTTCTTCCACATGAATCTAACTATAGATTTTGCCCTTCTAGGCAAAGAGGCATTAAACTAAACCCACTCAAAACTATAACCTTTTACCAATACAAATGTAAATCCCTTAAAACTATCTTTGGATGGAATTCAACCAACAATTTTGTCATTTTGGGTGATGTTGGCAGGGTGTTTCTCACTGGCTTTATGGGTGAAATCCACACCGGTATTGAACCACACTTAGGCCAGGATTCTCCACCACACTCCGCTGGTAGTGAAGTTCCCATGCGGTGGAGAATCCACATTGTGAAGAAAACAAGATTGCCGCACTTTCGGCGGGATCGAGGTTCACCCCCGCGCACTAGCGGGGGGATGCAAATGGGCCTAAATGACCAACCAACTAGTTGGCCAGGCACATTTTCTCCAGGCCCGTGTGATTCTCCAGTCCTCTGGGCCAGGAATCACGCGGACGGGATTTACTACAGGTATTTGCCAGCATGACACTGACGTGGTGAACCTCATGGTGGTTTAGACAGATAAAGCATACCTCCAAACAAGTGCTTGCGCAGTCAGAGCTCCATTTACCGGCACTTTAATCACAGGCTATCTATGAATTGACAAAAAGAAAGTCATTTTTGTCATGTCTTATTTCTTATGAGTACAGTAACAAGTTGACAGTGGGTGGTATTTAATGGATCTGAACAGATGGGGGACTTGCCAGTTAACTTGCGCAGTTAACTGGTGTGTCTTCTCCAGTACCATTACTGATGGCAGTACTGTGGGGGAGGCAGTGGCTGCTGTTGGTTTGTCAGCCATCTGAGGCCTGGTATTGTCATTGGATCCCAGGCCACAAATGAGATTTACCTGATAATGAGTAGTGCTCCGATAGCTAGTGATTTGAAACAAACCTGTTGGACTTGAAATGAAAATCGCTTATTGTCACAAGTAGGCTTCAAATTAAATTACCGTGGAAAGCCCCGAGTCGCCACATTCCGGCGCCTGTTCGGGGAGGCTGGTACGGGAATTGAACCCGCACTGCTGGCCTGCCTTGGTCTGCTTTAAAATCTAGCTATTTGGCCCTGTGCTAACCAGCCCCTACTTTAACCTGGTGTGTAAGACTTCTTACTGTGCTCACCCCAGTCCAATGCCAGCATCTCCACATCAAATGAGATAGGGGAAGGGGGGGGGGGGGGGGGGGGGGGGAGGGTCACAGGGTATAGGCCATAAGAGAGGGGGAACATGGTTGACACAAGGACAGCGGATGGCTCTCAACCAGCCTTCCCTTCCCCATGCCGGGTTCCTCAATCAGGCACTGAATGTCTTGGAGAATCCCCCTCCCTGCCCCTCCGGGGAGCCAGAAAGCAATCATTGATTGCCCACTTAAGGAATTCATTTGGCAGCGGGGCAGAAAGGCTATCCATGGGCCTTCCTGCCATAGACTTAATCAGGGTGGAGGTGGAATGGCGACGCAGTCCCTCCCAGCCAATCTCCCACCCGATTAAATGCTCCCCACTATCGAAATCTCCAAGGGGAAAGGCACTAAATTCTGCCCACTGTCTGAAGAGGCGAGCGTTATGAAATGAATTGATTATGGTTATGCATTTTTGCCACTAATAAATAATTTCATTGGTGAGCTCAGTATAAACGAGTTGCATTCACAACTATATCACCAAAAGCACATGGTGTGAGATATTTGCATTCTGCAGAGGCACTCAATTATTTTTAATTATCATAATATAAAGTCATCATTAATGAAGTTTTAATTAAATAGCCATAATTCTACATCACTTTAATTGGAGTTTTAATTACTGCAGCAACGCTTGCTACACTTATAATTGTACTTACTGAAATCACCGAAGTGTCCTTGCTACCAATAATTGTTCCTTGGTTATAATGGGAATTTTGACAAATTTAATTGATACGAAGGCACATCTGCTGTATTTTATGTATGTATTTTGGAAAGGTTCCATAATCATCTTTGCTATCGCTAAGAATTTAGGAATAAGTAGACATTTAAATTTCAACTTTGCACTTGTCATTCACAATGTTTGATTACAATGAGCCAATATATTTCTGGTTGGCTTGAAGAGTTTCTTGGGAGGCAGGTCAGTTTGTAACAAAGGGGTTGTTATTATGTAAGGTGCACTTGGCTACTTTCTGAGAGAACACATATCAAAGTCATTGCAGTTCAGATCTTACAGAACCAGCAATTGTAGCACAGGGTGAAACAATTCAGTACCAAATCACTGCCCTTTCCACATAGCTTTTTGCATGGCATTGCAGTAATTAAACTATTTTAAATCATATTGCAGACTTTGCTTCTCTAAATCTCTTGTGATAAAGCATTCCATCTTCTAATAACCCATTGTGTAAAAATTAGTGTTTAGTATCTGGAACGTGTTCTCTGAGAGTGTGGGGGAGGCGGATTATTCAAACACGGCTTTCAAAAAGCACCTGATGGGAAAGAAGTTCAGGGATATGGAGCAAAGGTGGATAAGTGTGAAGCTGACTTGAATTTTAAGAGGGCTGGCACAGACACAACAGGCCAAATGGTGCCTTTCTGTGAGATAGAACATAGAACATAGAACAGTACAGCACAGAACAGGCCCTTCGGCCCTCAATGTTGTGCCGAGCCATGATCACCCTACTCAAACCCACGTATCCACCCTATACCCGTAACCCAACAACCCTCCCCTTAACCTTACTTTTATCAGGACACTACGGGCAATTTAGCATGGCCAATCCACCTAACCCGCATATCTTTGGACTGTGGGAGGAAACCGGAGCACCCGGAGGAAACCCACGCACACAGGGGGAGGACGTGCAGACTCCACACAGACAGTGACCCAGCCGGGAATCGAACTTGGGACCCTGGAGCTGTAAAGCATTTATGCTAACCACCATGCTACCCTGCTGCCCATTCCATGAATCTATGGTCTCCTCCAATGGTCATCAGGTGCTAATTCGGAATCTAATGGCTGGGTTTGATGTTGGAGGTGGGAATTGGGAGGTAGAACTAATCCTGCCATCATGTTCCCACCTCTGTCTCAAGGCTGTCAACAGACATCTTCCAGGAGTCTAGTCCACAAGTGGCCTGGAAGTGCGTCTGTTATAGGAAAGCCAAGGTAGCAGCAGGGTAGCATGGTGGTTAGCATAAATGCTTCACAGCTCCAGGGTCCCAGGTTCGATTCCCGGCTGGGTCACTGTCTGTGTGGAGTCTGCACGTCCTCCCCCTGTGTGCGTGGGTTTCCTCCGGGTGCTCCGGTTTCCTCCCACAGTCCAAAGATGTACGGGTTAGGTGGATTGGCCATGCTAAATTGCCCGTAGTGTCCTAATAAAAGTAAGGTTAAGGGGGGGTTGTTGGGTTGCGGGTATAGGGTGGATACGTGAGTGTGAGTAGGGTGATCATGGCTCGGCACAACATTGAGGGCCGAAGGGCCTGTTCTGTGCTGTACTGTTCTATGTAGAAATGTGAGTTAAAAGTGAACTGGTTAAAAGGCCCCCAAATGCTCCCAGAAAGACTCGACCTAGTGCTTCAGAAGCAACCAGTGACAGCTACATTCAGTCCTGATCCCATTAAACACCCGCATCACCCAATCCCCTCGCCCCACTTATCTTCACCCCTCACTCATTATCCACTCCACGAACAGAACTCATGCGCACCTCAGTTGAGAAATCCATAACACTGAGTAAACAGACACTTCAAAGCAGCTGTACAAACAAAGTGAAGCACTCATAAATGGATGAGGCCCTTGGATTGCAGCTAAGAGCCCCTAAATTTCCATGAGTAAACAAACAGATTTCAGAATTGGTACCTCAGCTGATGTCTAGATTGGATACATAAAGGCCATGGGAAATGGTTAAACATTTACACATTATTATCATTCTAGGTTACCCTTTCAAGACTGTGAAATGTTACTCTACCCTTTATCCGTTAGATGCACTTTTAAAAAACTCATTTAGAGATTTTTTTCACATTTACAATGTTGATCTTTTACTTGACAACGTAAACACTGCAACAATCCCAGAGGAACATAGGCTGCTCTCCCCTCTGCTGCGACACCATTTAGTCTGCAGGGTAAATAATGAGGCCAACCAAAGGAAGCTATTGGCAGAGGCAGATATAAATTTTAAGGAGGCATGGGGATAGCTTTGGTAATGGAGAGCCCTAAAAAGGGCGAGAAGATGGGCGTGACACCCTCACATAGAGAAGCCATAGAAACCATTCACTGTGGATGACCAGTAGGTTTGGAGGAAGAGGTGGCTGCATGCAAACCAGGAAAGAGGTACCTCGGTATGGTGTTGGACACGCAGAGGAGTCGCGGAAGCAAAAGATGGGTCCTACTCACCCACAAATTTCTTAACGCTTTGTTGGAAAAGGTCCAAAAGAAGAGACCAGTTCTCTGTCCTATTGGCCACCATAAACCCCGTCAGCAGCCGAGAAGGAGTGAAAAGGGTGCATCTATTCTGATTCCTGCTGCACGTGTTGCTTTATGAGATTGGCCAATCTCTTACGGTCAGTGGTTGAACCCCTGGGACATTGTGTAACTCATAATGGTTATGGGCTCCAGTCACAGTCCAAGAGCTCCCACTACCTCATACATCTGCTATTGATAATCTAAATCCTGTTCCCTGATAGGGGACTCCATGTTCCTGCCCACTGGGGCATCATCTGACTTTCCCCCCCTTCCAAGGGGAACTGGACACAGATGTCTCTGGTTTTGATACCTCCTCCTGCACTCTGGCATGGTGACTTTTACCCTGTCACCTGCTAACAGCAATTCACCCACATATAGCTGTTCACGCACCCTATCAACTTCCATGAACTGTTCCACAGGATGGGTGCAGCTCGGTCAAGCTGACCCGCCCCCAGTTAGAGACACCTCCATAGCATTGTTCACCCTTTTGACTGCAAAGACAACGTGAATTTATGTTAGCCTGAAATAAAGTACAAGGCGGACGATTGCTCTTCTCTGTGCATCACTGTCCTCATTCACATTTGTTTTGGGTGCACCTAAATGACCTGTACACATATACTAGCCTCAGTGTTGAAGCAGAGACATGTGCCATTCCCCACACCTTAGCTGCAGTCTGCAGTTATGATCCTTCCCTTCTCTATGTGGATGAGCCAAGTTCCTCACCTTGCCAGAACACATAGGCCATTGAACCTGTAGCATTGTTCATCATTTTTCCACCAGAGCCTTGGCAGCTAACTACACAACTGCATAATATCTGTACCAGCTACTTGTAGCAAGATGGTGCCAGCTCCATGCCTGTGTCTTCCCAATCCACTCCATGCTTTGAATAGTTCAGTAGAGTACACTTTGAATAGACAGCAACAGTGACAATTCTTCAATGGGGAAACTCCATGATAGGCCATCCATTCCAGGGTCAGCAATAGTTGGATGACATTTGCAGCTTGGATACTAACCTGGAAAGGCAATTACATCTCTGAGGCACATGGACCTCAGCATCGATGACCTACTTCTCAAATGGGTCTTTCAGAAGGCCTTATTTTTATTTAAAGCCGAGTTGCCCAACCAGCATCAGGCCGGCTTCCAATCCCTCACAACTTCTTTGGTTGCCGACTTGATCTTCATTCTAGCTCACCACCCACCCCGGACCAAACATCGCAATTTTGGGCAGCCATTTTAGAAGTTGGTTTCACAAAGTTGGAAACTTGCTTGTATGTGCATCTGACCCTGGAACAAGAATCGACAAACCTACTGTGGGGTAATAATAATATAATAATAATTGCTTATTGTCACAAGTAGGCTTCAGTGAAGTTACTATGAAAAGCCCTTGGTTGCCACATTCTGGTGCCTGTTCGGGGATGCCGGTACAGGAATTGAACCCGCGCTGCTGGCCTTGTTCTGCATTGCAATCCAGCTATTTAGCCCACTGTACTAAACCAGTCACTGTGCTAAACCCCAACCAAGGGCATTCAACTAGTAGTGGTTCTATTGTTTTGACAACGAATTGGCTAAATTCCTCTTTTGAAGTGTGTTAACATGAAGAAATTGTCTGTGTTATTCCAAAGATGTGCAGGTTAGGTAGATTGACTATGCTAAAATTGCCTTTAGTGTCCAAAAGAAAGGTTAGGTGGGGTTAGGGGGATGGGGTCGAGGTATGGACATAAGTGGGATGCTCTTCATAGCAGAACAAGGAAATGGAGAGGAAATGGGAAGATGGCAGTGAGAAGATTGGGAGAGGGTATTGGAAATGTAAAGGGATAAATGATGTGATGGGAATAAAGAGAGAGAGATAAAGGGGGCATGAGAAATGGTGGAAATTATTATAATAATTGTTTATTGTCACAAGTAGGCTTCAATGAAGGTACTGTGAAAAGCCCCTAGTCGCCACATTCCGGCACCTGTTCGGGGAGGCCGGAATGGGAATTGAACCCGCGCTGCTGGCATTGTTCTGCAGTGCAAGCCAGCTGTTTAGCCCACTGTGCTAAGGCTTGGAAAGCAACCATTAGGAGTGGAATTTTACTATAATCCCTACTCTAAATGTAGCCTGAAATTATTGGTGACTCCTTTCTCCATCCATCCTATCACTTCATAGAATCCATACAGTGCGAAGGAGGTAATTCAGCCCATCGAGTCTGCATTGACTCTCCAAAAGAGCTCCACACCATCACACCCAGGTCCTATTCCCCCACCCTATTCCCACAACCCCGCAGCATTGATCAAGGCCAATCCACCTCACCTGCACATCCTCAGACACCAAGGGGCAATTTAGCATGGCCAATCCACCTAACCTGCACATCTTTGGAAGGAAACCAGAGCACCCAGAGAAACCGCACATAAACACATGGAGAATATGCAAGCTCCACACAGACAGTGACCCAAGGCCAGAATTGAACCCGGGCCCCTGGTGCTGTGAGGCAGAAGTGCTAACCACTGCGCCACCGTGCTGCCCACTTGGCACCGTTGATCATCTCCCACCTGAAAGGAAAGAAGCAGAAGAGGACAGAAGTAGAAGAAAAAAATGTGAGGGAGCGAAGCAGAAGGTAAGAGGCGAGGCCGAGTAAAAGTGAGAGACTATTTCTGATTTACCATATGAGATGTAAATGGGAGATCATAAAATATGTGAATCCATATCTCATGAGACATGTGGCCCTGATATATAATTGGTACCAGTGAAACTATTAATCCTAGTCGTTCACCTCAAAGATCTTCCATGCATCATAATAAGCAGAAGAGGTCAAATATTTACCAAATTTGTCATGAAAGCTGTCAACAAAAATGAGTTTGTGCATCAGGAGATTGTGTCTCTGATCAAAGAGAATATGTTAGTGTTACGTGACTGTAATTTTGTCTCATTCAATCTTTGGATATAGTGATGCATTAAAATCTTGAGTCATTTTATTCAATTTACCCAACCGTACTGAAAATAATCATTTTTATTCAAGATAATTTGATGTGTAGGTAGTTACCATGCCATGTAGGAATGTAAAATATGGGTTGGTCGTAGTTTTAATTCCCACCCAAATTAAATCTGTTTTGACATAAGTGATTGTTTGAATTTTCCCACATGGATTTAACAGACTGCTAAAATGTTAATGCCCGTTGCTCTACATCAGCAATTAAGTCAATTATGACGGTGGGGTAGATCTCATTAATTGTAGCCCTCCAGCAATTCCTGAGCCATAGCCTGATTATAGTTCCACTCCGTTCAGCCTTTAACTTATTATCAGTAAGTATGATGGAAATCTATTTTCAATGCCCAGTCACAGCATTGAGATGTCCAACCACCAAGGGAAGCGTCATTGATCAATATATGCAAATAATGTATTGGAGGGGTTCCAAAAATGGGCTTCGTAAAGAGCAGTCGAAGCTGCGGGGGGCCCAAGTGGGGCCGGAAAGCAACCAACAACGGGGCTGCAGAGGGCCGGAGAGGAGCTGAAGCCGGGGCTGCAAGGGGGGGGGGCGGGGGAGGCGGCAAGAGGAGGCGGAGGCGGAGAGGGGCTCTGGTGGTCTCTGATGGGGGTCTCTCTTATGGAGAGGGTTTCTTTTCTGGGGGAGGTTTCTGCAATGGGGTGTTTATGGTGGGGATCTCCTTAAGAGGGCTCTCTGGTGAGGTGTGGTTGGAGGTCTGGTGGGGGTGGGGTGGGCAGGATTTGCATTATGGGAAGGGAGTAGGCGCTCCAATGGACTTTGAGGGAAACGCCCTAAAAGAGTTATCCCTCGACCCTGCAAGGATCACTGCGCCAGGGCTATGCTGGGAAATACCTGCATCAATTCTCACCCACGCTTACCCTGGCCCAGAGGATCAGAGATTCACGCGGGCTTGGCGAATCTGGTGCCCAGCCCAATAATGGAATGCAAATGGGTTATTTGCATGATTCAACCAATTGGTAAAAAGTCCCATAGCGAGCACATTTAGCTACGTGTTTCCCAGCATTCGCATCGCCGAGAAACACATGACTATACAATGCAACTCGCTTTGTATAAGGAACCTCAGAGGGGAACGTGCAGCCGAGGCCATACATAGCCCCATTTTGTGTAGTGGGAAGCTCTGCACACCAGAACTCCCCATTGTAGTGAGCGATCAGGACGTCTTTTTAAAATCTCTCGCCTTTTACCAGCCACACAGCACCGTGGCGAGCTACTTTTCGGGCACAGTGTGGCCATTGGAACATGCCTGTAATATTCCTTGTGTCTGAATAAAACTTGTAGTCTTACAGTTGAAGTAGATGCTTTATTGTGTGAGTTTGTTCTTTCTCCAGCACTTATACTATGTGTTACTATGCGTTCCTGTGAAGAGTGCCCCGTGACTTCCTGTTTGTCTCTTATATACATTTCTGGTGCTCCCTCTAGTGGTTACTTAATTGTGGTGTATTTACATTAATCCCTTGTGTATATACAGTGATGCATATCACTACATTCTCCCTTTTTTTTTGGTTTTACATATTTTCTGCACTTTGTCAAGGAAAATTGTACAAACATGTAGATAAATAATGATGTGTACAAGTTGTGATGCAATTGATGATTATACAAAGCCAATTAATATTTATGAGCCCAATCTTAACTAAAAAAAATTATGAGTCCAACTTTATGAATTTTTTCGGTTGAGTTTTTCTTTCTGTTGGTGGAATGGTGATGTTGATATTGTAATTTCTTTGTGAATGTCATCAGTGACCTTGTGTTTTAAGTAACCAATAAGTCATCACGAGGTGTTCGAATGGTCGAACCACTGATGTTCACTGATGTGGACTTTTATCTGTGCTTGTGGTATCGATTTAGTGTGTCATCTGCCTTGAAAGCTGGTGTCCTTGTTTGTTCTGGGGCAAATGTGAATTTGTGAGGTTCATTGTCATGCCATAATATGTTTGTACTCTTGTCATTGTTTTGGAATGTGCTGTTGCATTGTCCTTTGTGTGCAGAGTTGTACCATGTTGTACAGGTCGTTGTTTCATTGTTGGTGTTTCTGTCGTTTCTGTCTTTATTGTTTTCGTTGTTGTTCTTGTTGTTTTTGTTGTGCTTGTTGTTTCTGTTTTTGTTGTTTTCATTGTTGTTCTTGTTGTTTTTGTTGTGCTTATTGTTGCTGTTGTCTTTGTTATGCTTCTTGTGGTTATTTTTGTTGTTGCCCTTGTAGTTTTCTATTGTTGTGCTTGTAGTTTTTGTTGTTGTTCTTGTTGTGCTTCTTGTTGTTTTTGTTGCTGCTGTTGTTGTTCTTGTTCCTGTTGCGCTTATTGTGGTTGTTGTTGTTCTTGTTGTGCTCAATGACTGTTCCGTGTGGATAATTTGAGTCATTCTCAAAGTTATTGGTGTCGGTGTCCTTTGTGGTATCTGATGTTTCATTGAACGTTTCTTCTTGAGGATTGTGAGAATGATCTGATGTTGCATTGATCTTGGTGACATCAGTCATTTGTGGTTGATTTTATTCCTCTTTGCTTCCTTGGTGTTCCTCTTTTGGAGTCATTTCTGGTTGATTTGCTTCATCTGTGATCTCTTGGTGCTCCTCTTCTGGAGTCAACGTCGTCAAGATTTCAGTTTTTAGTAGGTTGTCAAGATGAGGTTTTAATTGATGTGGTTTTACTGGACTCAAGAATAGTTTTACTTTGATTGTTGAGTGCTTTTGTACTGACGAGCTGAGATCTGTCAGCCTCGCTGTGATCTTGCACGTCGTGTATGCTGACTGTGATCACTGTGTCACCATTCGTGCATACAGTGGTTGGACATTCATCGTCTTCTTGTTGTTCATGTGTGCTGGGTAGACTTTCATAGCCTTTTTATTGTTCTCATGAGCTTGGTAGTCTTTCATAGTCTGCTTCTGGTTGCTCAGATAAGGTGGATAGGCCTTCATGGTCTTGTTCATGCATGGGTTTCACTCTGGAGTCTTTAGTTGCTTCCATTTTGGAGACTGTCAATGAGTTCTCTGTGGAGTCTTTCATCGCTCTGTGTGTGGAGTCGTGCAGTGTTCTCTCTGTGGAGTCGATCTGTGCTCTCTCAACGGAGTCGGTCAGTACTCGCTATGTGGCGTTGTTTTCTTCTTGGGTATTTGACAAGTTGCTGTCATCCAATATATCAGTGATCTGCCATTGCATCATGGTATTGGATTCATCTACCATGAGTAGAGTTGTATTGAGCTTTTCAACCGTGTTGCTGATGCTAAGATTAGCATATCTGAATAACTCAGCCATGTCTGAGTAGTATTTTCCGAGAAACAAATCATCTTTTTGTGTTTCGGATTCGTTATCGTTCTCTTCATGTTCAATGAACAAATCACCTTCTTTGTTTTTGGATTTGTCATTGTGCTCTTCACTTTGGGTGAGTCAACCTGCTTGTTCCAGGGTGCTGCAAAAGTTACTTTCAACTGCTGGTAGACGTTCAGGCAATGTTGTGCCTTTTGAGGTTGAATTTTTTTATCTGCCTTTAAGAGCCTTGGGCGGAATTCTCCGACCCCCTGCAGGGTTGGGGAATCGCCCGGGGCCGGCGTAAATCCTGCCTCCGCCGTGGCCGGAATTCTCCGCCACCCGGGAATCGGCGGGAGCGGGAATCACGCCCTGCCGATCGTTGTGCCCCCCGCGCCAATCGGCATGCCCCCTGCAGCGATTCTCCGGCCCGCGATGGGCCGATGTCCCATCGCAGTCAGGCCTCTCCCGCCGACGTGGTTTAAACCACCTCTGTGCCGGCAGGATTGGCGGCGCGAGTGGGCCCCCGGGGTCCTGGGGGGGCGCGGGTCAATCGGACACTTGGGGGGTGCCCCCACGGTGGCCTGGCCCGCGATCGGGGCCCATCAATCGGCGGGCGGGTCTGCGCCGTGGGAGATCACTTTTTCTTCCGTCGCTGCCACGGCCTTCACCATGGCAGAGGCGGAAGAGACCCCCTCCACCGCTGATGCTCCGGCACATGCGCGGACTCACGCCGACCGGCGAAGGCCTTTTCGGCCAGCCCCGACGCCGGCCGGCGGGTGCCAAAGGCCGTTGCCGCCAGTTTTGGCGGCAGTCGGTGGAGCGGGAGCCACTCCGGCGTGGGCCTAGCCCCTAAAGGTGCAGAATTCTCCACACCTTTGGGGAAGCCCGACGCCGGAGTGGTTGGCGCCACTCCGCTACGCCGGGACCCCCCGCCCCGCCGGGTAGGGGAGAATTCCGCCCCTTGTTTGTGATTGTCGGGCATTTCCCCTTTAAGTGGGCGTGGTCGGAGTCTTCTGATGTCATGAAGCTCGTGAGGTGAAGCGCAGGAATAGATTGCGCATGCACACATCTATTTTCCTTTACTGTGCGCTTTTTCTTCAACTGCACATTTGCGGCTTGCGCATGCGCAGATCCGTCTTCGAATGGTGTTGATCTTCTTCTAACTGCGCATGCGCGGCTTGCGCGTGCGCAGAACGATCTGCATCCAAAACATCTTTTTTCAACTGCGCATGCGCGGCTGCATTTTCTTGCTCATGCGCAGAAGCAGATTTGCGTCTTTTGTTCCCCGGGCAGTTTAAAATGTGCTCAGATGCCATTTTAACTTCTTTAGACCCGTGGAGAAGAACCTTAACGGTGTTCTTTCTTTGTAAAGACTTACTGTTATTTTTTTTCTTGCAATCTGTACTTTTCAATCGCAATTTCCAGCATTAAACGTTTCTGTTCTGATAATGATTGTTTGAGTTTCGCATCACTCATTCCCTGTGCAATTTGGTCTCCGAGCATTGAATGTCTTAAAGCAGCATTGTTACTGGTGTTACAGTGATCTTCAAATTTTTTGAGTATTACTTCTAATTTGGTGTTGCCTTCACCTTTCAAGTAATTAAAGCAGTTATAGATTTCTCTAGCTTCATGTCCTGCTAGTAGCAGTGCTACTTTTGTTTCTTCCGAGGCCATGCTCAAATCATTAGCTACACAATATAGTTCGAACGTTTGATTAAAGGTTTTCCATCTATGATTTAAATTACCGGTTGTTTTCAGCTGCGGTGGAGTTCCAATGAGTTTCATCGATTCAGCAAAGTCTCCACACGTCGAATGTCCAGTACGACATTCTGTTTCTGATCTTTCTTTGTCTGCATCTTGTGTAATCTTCCAGTAAGCGTTCTGAATTCACCTGGTACCATGTATTATTCCTTGTGTCTGAATAAAGCTCATAGTCTTACAGCTAAAGTAGATGCTTTATTGTGTGAGTTTGTTCTCTCTCCAACATTGATACTATGTGTTACATCTGAGCTGTCTGTCTGTGTCCTGCTCACCAGCTGAAGTTCCTGTGAAGAGTGCCCCTTGACTTCCTGTGTGTCCCTTATAAACATCACTGGTGCTCCCTCTAGTGTTTACTTAGTTGTGGTGTATTTACATTAACCCTTTGTGTATATACAGTGATGTATATACAGTGATGCATATCACTGCAGTGCCCCATGTCATTTGTTGGAGGATCGCCCCTTTAGATTATCCTCTCTTCTGTATAATGCCATTTTGCCATTTGTCAGTCAAATATAGGCATTTCTGAAAACTTAGATACGGCTGTTTGCTTTTGTGTAAGTATATAGGAATAGGAATCCTGTGATCACTTTTCAAATGTTGGGTGTTTGTCCTTAAAGTTGGTCAGGTAAAAATAGTAAATAATTCAAATTGCAGCAGTGCAATTTCCATTAAGCCATTTGTAAATCTGGTGAATTAAACAGATTAGAGCCGTGATTACCAAGGTTTACAAACACGCAAACGGAAAATCAGCCTCTTGATCACTCGGAACAAGTTGTTTTCCAATCAAGATTTAGCATTGGGAACTCAATAAATAACAACGTAGGTAATATCCATAAATGTCTATTTCAATATCATTGAAATATTGATCAGTATGAAAGAGATACTAGTCAGATGGGGAACTCTATTTATCAAAGGCACTTTGTTAACACTGCCCATTTACAAATGAGAAGCCTGCCAGGTAATTACCATTGCCTACAAAGCTCAAAATTGAAATATGCTTGAATTGAATTTGCCTTTTGTGTGCAACATCACTTTCCCCATATCTGCTCTTTCTGTTCCTCTCGCTATCTTGTGCATCCCCACTCCCACCCTTTGCCCCAACAGAAATATTTAGGCTTCTAGTCTGAGGTTTCACACTCTCACCGCCAGAAAACCCCTCCACCCTCTCAAAACCCCTCCACCCTCTCAAAACCCCTCCACCCTCTCAAAACCCCTCCACCCTCCCAAAACCCCTCCACCCTCGCACAACCCCTCCACCCTCGCACAACCCCTCCACCCTCTCAAAACCCCTCCACCCTCGCAAAACCCCTCCACCCTCTGAAAACCCCTCATCCCTCTCAAAACCCCTCCACCCTCTCAAAACCCCTCCACCCTTGCAAAACCTCTCCACCCTCTCAAAACAGGTTAGACACAGAGAGGTTGTCTTCCCTTGCTGAGAATTTTAGAACATGAAGGCTGAAAAGATGCACTTTCACAAACTTCATTAACAAACACAAAATGATTTTGTTAATAAGGATTGTACAGCAGCTTCATGGTTGTAGTTAGCTCCCAAAATGTCCCTGCCTTGGAGACTTTCTCACCATGGAGTATTCCGTACTCTGAGCCCTGATTGACCGCACTGGACATGTGACCTTTTTTAAAATGCATTTTATTCAAACTTGTATCAAAGTAGGTTACAGCAAATAAACACCCCGGGAAACATTCTTCCCAAAAATCAGCTATACAGTTTGTACAGATTTTTCTCCTTTCTCACCCTCCCTCCCCATCGCACCCCCCCCCCCACCCCCCTGCAACGAATCGCTCCTCAAACACCGTCACAAACATCCCCCACCTTTTCTCAAACTCCCCTGCTGAGCCCCTTAACTCATACTTTATCTTCTCTAACTGCAGAAATCATACAACTCACCCAACCATGCTGCTACCCCCAATGGCGATGCCGACCGCCACTCCAGCAAAATTCGCCGCTGTGCAATCAGAGATACGAAAGTCAAGACATCGGCCTTCCTCCTCTCCATGAGCTCCAGCTTCTCTGAAACCCCAAATATCGCCACCAAAGGGTCCGGGTCCACTCCCTCCTCCACTATCCTGGCTAAGACCGCAAACACTCCCGCCCAGAATCTTCTCAATTTTTCACAACCCCAAAACGTGTGCATGTGATTCGCTGGCCCCCGCCCACACCTCTTACACTCATCTGCTATCCCCTGAAAGAACGCACTCATTCTCGCCCGAGTCATATGCACCCTGTGCACCACCTTAAGCTGTATCAGGCTCATCCTTGCACAAGAGGATGTCCCGTTTACCCTTCGCAGTGCCTCACTCCATACTCCCCAATTGATCTCCCTTCCCAGCTCCATTTTCCATTTCTCCTTGATCCTCAACACCCGTTCACCTCCCTGCTCCCCCAGGCACTTGTATATATCCCCAATTCTTACCTCCCCTTCCACATCCAGAAGCAGCAGTCGCTCCAGCAGGGTGTATCCCAGCAATCTAGGGAACCCCTTCCAGACCTTTAGTGCGAAATCCCCAACCTGTAGATACCTGAACTCACTACCCCTCGGCACCTCTACCCTCTCCCTTAGCTCCTCCAGACTGGCAAACCCTTCCTCCAAATACCCTCACCTTGACCAGCCCCACTTCCCTCCACCTCCTGTATACACTATCCATCCCCCCCGCCCCAGCTCAAACCCATGATTCTCGCGCAGCGTCGTTAGCACAGACATCCCTTCCACCCCAAAATGCCTCCTCAGCTGATTCCATATCATCACCGTGGACTGCACCACTGGGCTCCCTGAATACCTACCCGAAGCCATTGGCAATGCTGACGTCACCATCGCCCTCAAACTAGACCCCTTATACGATTCCTCCTCCATCCTAACCCACTCTACCCCTTCTCCTTCCCACCACCGCCGCACCTTGTCCACATTCGCCGCCCAATAATAATGAAGCAAGTTTGGCAACGCCAACCCCCCCTGCTGCCTCTGCCTCTGTAGCAGGGTCCTCCTCACCCTCGGCACCTTCCCCGTCCATACAAAGTCAGAGATGATTGTGTCCACTTTCCGAAAAAAGGCCTTTGGTATAAAGATCGGGAGAGCCTGAAAAATTAACAAGAACCTCGGCAGAATATTCATTTTCACCACTTGGACCCTCCCCGCCAACGTTAAGTGCAGTGTATCCCACCCTGGATCCTCCACCAGCTTTGTTAAGTTCCACTTATGGAGCCCCGTCCATTCCCTCGTTACCTGAATCCCCAAGTATCTAAACCTATCCCTCTCTACCGTAAATGGCATCTCCCCTAAATTAGCCCGCTGTGCCAGCTCATTCACCGGGAATACCTTGCTTTTCCCTACATTCAGCTTGGATCCTGAGAACCCTCCAAACCTGCCCAACAGGCCCATAATCCTTCCCATACTCTCCAACGGATCCAAAACATGCAGCAGGAGGTCATCGGCATAGAGCAAAACCCGATGCTCCCTCTCTCCCCTCATAATCCCCTGCCACTCTGCCGACCCCATGAGAGCCAATGCCAATGGCTCTATGGCTAGCGCAAACAGCAGCGGCGACAGCGGGCACCTCTGCCTCGTACCCCTGTGTAAGTCAAAGCTTCGTGAGCTCATATCATTCGTCCTCACCCTCGCTCTTGGCGCCACATACAGCAACCGCACCCATGCCACAAATCTCTGCCCAAACCCAGACCTTCCCAAAACTTCGAACAAGTACCGCCTCTCCACCCGGTCAAATGCTTTCTCCGGGTCCATGGACACCACCACCTCCAGTACCAGAGCTCTCGACGGATTCATCACCACATTCAACAGCCGTCTTATATTACTTGTGAGCTGCCTGCCCTTCGCGAAGCCTATTTGATCTTCTGCAACCACCCCCTGGGACACAATCCTCTATCCACCCCGCCAACAACTTAGCCAATACTTTCACATCCGTGTTCAATAGTGAAATGGGTCTGTACGACCCATATTCCACCGGATCTTTCCCTTTTTTGGGAATGTGTGATTACTGCCTGCTTCATCATCTCTGGTAACTCCCCCTTCTCCAGTGCTTCATTAAATGCCTCCAACACATGTGGGGCCAGGTCCGCCGCACATTCCTTATAAAATTCTGCCAGGTACCCATCCGGCCCAGGGGCCTTCCCTGACTTCATACCCCTGATACTATCCAGCACCTCCCGCAGCCCCAGGGGCTCCTCCAACGCCTGCCTCTTTGCTTCCTCCACCTGGGGAAATTCCAGCTCGTCTAGAAATCACCCCATGTCCCCCTCCTCTCCTCCTGGGTCTGCCTCATAAAGTCCCTGGTAATACTCTCTGAATGCCTCATTTATCTTCCCTGGCTCTGACACCATATCCCCAGCCCCAGTCCGGATCTTCAATATTTCCCTGGACGCAGCCTACCTCCGCAGCTGGTGCGCCAGATTGTGGCTCGCCTTCTCCCCATACTCGTATTGCATCCCTCTTGCCTTACGCAGTTGCCCTACCGCCCTCCCCATTGTCAGCCTGTCAAATTGCCCCAGCAACTTTTTCCTCCTCACCAATCCCTCCTCGGTGGGCACCCTCGAATATTCCCTGTCCACCTCCACTATCTCGCTCACCAGATGGTGATGTTCCGCCCTCCTTTCCTTATTCGCACAAACCGTAAATGAGATAATTTCTCCCCGACCACTAGGACATGTGACCCTTACTCTGCTGTGATGCCCTTAAAGGGATAATCACCACATCCCTCCCTTCTCACGCCCTTTATATAACCTTGAATAACTAATTCACTCAATCAAGCGGATTCAAGCAGATGTTTCCAGAAAATAATTATCAGATATGTATTTGAAAGTGATGAATTTAGAGGGCTACAGAGATAGTGCTGAGGAATGGAACTAGTTTGGTAGCTCTTTCAGGAGCCGCAGACATGATAGGCCGAATGGCCTCCTTCTGTGCTGTAAAATGCTATGATTCTATGATTTAGTCCTGAATACTAGCTCAACATTATGCACATGAGTTGGAGAAATATAAATTGAGTCTTTGAGAGGGTTTTCGGTTTCTTGTAGAGTGGCGTAATTCTGTTTTCTGAGATGCTTCCAAAGGATCGATGTTAACAGGAACTGCAATAACGGGTACCTCTTCTGGCACAGGTGATTCATCGCTATTTGCTTCCACGGTTACAGCAGTTGTGTTGATAACAGGTTGATCATGTACTTGGGTGCTTATGGGTTCGAAAATATATCTTGATGGCCACATTGACTGCTGGAGCATCTCTCTACTCTTCAAGTGGTCCATGTGTTTACGAACAATTCATCTCTCCACATCCACTTGACATGAAAGGGGCCTGGTCTGAGAGACAATAATTCCGGGTATCCAACTTGATTCACAGCCAAGGTTTCTCATGCTTATGGCTTCATTTACCATAAATGATGGTGCTGTACCTTGTGAATCATGGCTTGCTTTCTGATTACTGTGGCTGGCTTCCCTTGGAGTCTCGTTCTGAGACGTGGTTTCATTAGAAATTCTGCTGGTGGAACTCCCATTACTGCACGCGGAGTGGGATTCTAGTCTCCAAGGTTTCTCCTGATAGTTTCTTTAGGCCAGACTTCAAAGTTTGGATGACTCTCTTGCCTGGTTCATTTGATGGCAAGATGCAATTCTAATGTGTCAAATCCCATTGAGAGCGGTGAAGTTGTCAGCACTTGTGAATACGGTTCCATTGTCTGATACCATGACTTCAGATAATCCGTGAGATGAAATCTTTCTAAGGAAGGATGTGCTAGCTTTGGAGAGGGCCCAGAGGAGGTTCTCAAGAATGATCCCAGGAATGAAGGGCTTGTCATATGAGAAGTGGTTGAGGACTCTGTACTTGATGGTGTTTCGAAGGATGAGGGGGTATCTCATTGATAATTACAGAATACTGAAAGGCCTAGATAGAGTAATGTGGAGAAGATGGGCTGGATTCTCCGATTTTGAGGCTATGTCCCCACGCCGGGTTGGAACGGTGGCGTTTTACGACAGAATAAATGGTGTAAAACGGCCACTGATCCTCCGTTTGGCTGGGGGCTAGCATCAAGGCAACATAGAGCACCCATCTCTAGCTGCTGATATGGCACGGAGAATTTCTGGGCCCATGGCCGCACATGCGCACAGCGGCGGCCTGCAGCAGCCCGCCGTGCAACATGGCACCGGCCGCTCGCAGACCCGGCCCGCAAAATAGTCCCCCCCTGTGGCCGGCTAGCGTGGCCAGGACCAACCTCAACAGTGCCCCCAGCCCCGACAGAGTCCTCCCTTATCGTGGATCAGCCCTACCCCGACTGAGGCGGCGCTGGACTGAGTCCGCAGCCGCCACGCTGAGTTCCCGACGGATGATACCACACCCGACTGACGCCGTCGGGAACTCATCCGGTCGGGGCTGAGCATCAGAGTGGTGGGCCTCAGGCAATGTCCTAAGGCCGTCGATACGGCCCGTGGCTTACTCGCAGAGTACGCTGCTTTGGAGGGCGTAGAGCATCGCAAAAGTGGCGCCGCCCCCGATTCGGTCGTGAATGGGGATTCTCCGGCCAATCGCTGAATGCGATTTCGGCATCGGCAACCGGAGAATCCCGCCCAAAGTTTCCACTAGTAGGATAAGCAAGAACCCAAGGGCGTAGCCACTCCTCTGAGATGAGGAGGAATTTCTTCAGCCAGAGGATGGTGAATCTATGGATCTCATTGCTGCAGAAGGCTGTGGAGGCCAAATCACTGAGTGTCCTGAAGATGGAGATAGATAGGTTCTTGATTAATAAGATGATCAGGGGTTACTGGGAAAAGGCATGAGAATGGGGATGAGAAACATATCAGCCATGATTGAACGGTGAAGCAGATACGATGGGCCAAATGGCCTAATTCTGTTCCCATGTCTCATGGTCTTTATCATCTTATGATGGTAACATGCGATGTCGATGAATTCACCACCAAAATGTCCATCCATCAGTGTGCATCAATGATGAGCAAAAACATTATGCCCAAGAATGGACCAACATAACCAATATGGTTTTGTACCCATGGCCATCAGCCTAAACAGCTAGGCCAGATATGTAATTGGACAATCTAAATTAAATAACAGCCAACAGCTTGAACCACCAGGCCTGATGGGAATTCAGGCAGGCCTAATAAACACAGACACAGATCAGAGATGAACTTGGAACAGGAGGTGAAATGAAAAAATGAAAACCGCTTATTGTCACGAGTAGGCTTCAATGAAGTTACTGTGAAAAGCCCCTAGTCGCCACATTCCGGCGCCTGTTCAGGGAGGCTGGTACAGGAATCGACCTTGGTCAAATAAGATCAGTGTTTTGTGCATTTTCCAGTATCGGCCAGACTTGTGGGCACCACAGGTCCCGTATCGATCAGACTCAATGGCTCCTAAACACCATACATGGAAAGGGCTACGTGCGCTCCGTACACCAGAACACAGACCCCTAGGGGGCTCCTGCGGTCTCCCAGATATGGAATCGGCAATCCCATTGATGCAACCCCCCCCCTCCCCTGGCAACCTCATTGGCTGGAAGCGAGAGAACTTTCCAGAAGAGAACGAAAGAGAGAAGGGAGGGGGTACAAAAAGAGACATCTGGAAGCCACCCCCAGTGAAGACTCCGCCCCGAGTGAAGACTCTATCCCAGCGAAGAGAAGACAAGGCGACAACAGGAGAGAGTGTGCGAGACCCACCATCGCGAAGAAGGCCCTGAGTTCAGAAACAAGGTCACGGAATCAGCAGGGACTTGTGTTTGGTGTTCAATGCATAGCAAGAAATCCACCAAACGACTTGACTTGTCCAAACCAGGATCTTTATTGAATCACATGTGGTAAGATAGCGATCAGTTACAGAGCACGTTTTCATGGAGCTTCTTTGTACGTCTCTGGAACTATACCTTGCAGAACTGTCCACTTGAACATATTATAACCATCTCCTGACTGGCTTTGTCCCCACTTATATTGGAGTGCCTTGTCACATGACTGCTGCCTTGAGGCAGCATGGTATGGCTGTACCACCACCTGCTGGTTGGAGGTCGCACCACCAGCCATCTATGATATTGCTTATAGGCATATCACCACAGAACTCAGCGAAGGCTCGTACCTGGCAGAGCAGCCGAACCAAGTTCAACTGCAGGGGAGTATCTGAGTCTCAGAAAGATCATAGTATTAAGAAGTTCGATTAAGGATTTAGAGTTGTCGTGTGAACAGAGTTTGGATCATAAGATAGGATTGAACCACAAATCCACTTTTGTCCTTTGTTTGTTTCATGCGTAAGGGCACCTGGGTAAAAATGTTTTAAGATAACTGACCGAAGTGTTTACCATTTACAGACAACATTGACTAGGACAGTCCTAAGGGTGCAGTGGGGCTGTAGCAGGCAACCTTTGTTGCAGTTGGCACTGTTGACAGTGTTGGACAAGCTTCTTGACATCAGCATCAATACCAGGCCACCACACCCAACTCCTGGCAGCATCTTCATTTTAGAGTTCAGTTAGGAGCACCTCTCTGCCTGCTACAGAAACAACTATCTTTCTCCCCAGAGAATGATGCCATCTTGACAACTCAATTCATTTTCGTGGGGAAAGAATGGTTTCATTTCCTCAAACTGGTTCATTTAATAATAATCTTTATTAGTGTCACAAGTAGGCTTACATTAACACTGCAATGAAGTTACTGTGAAAATCCCCTCGTCGCCACACTCCGGCGCCTGTTTGCGTACACGGACAGAGAATTCAGAATGTCCAATTCACATAATAAGCGCGTCTTTTGGGACTTGTGGGAGGAAACCGGAGCACCCGGAGGAAACCCACATAGTCATGGGGAGAAAGTGCAGACTCCGCACAGACAGTGACCCAAGCCGGGAATCGAATAAAACCCACTAACAGCGTACGGTGTCTGGATCCTTAATAAAGGAAATAAAAGGTTGCCATCTCAGATAGAACCTATCTCAGATCCCTACCGACCCCCTGGTGGTACATATAAATTGTTCCAAGTTCAGGAATGTCCCAGCCAGGCAGAGGCACTGGGCGATATGAGAGACCTCCACCTAAGCAACATTCGTCTCCGGGCTACCAGTGAGGCAAAGGGGACAACGTCCGCCCCTACCCCAGAGTGAAACATCGGTGAGTCTGGCACCCCAAATATGCCTACGAATGGACATAGCTCTAGAACCACCAAAAGAATCTCTGACATAGTGTTGAAGAAGGAAACCCAGAAGCTGGCAAGTTTGGGGCAGGACCAAAACATATGTGTGTGGTTAGCTAGGACAAGCGAACAATGATCGCACCTGTCTTCCACGTTTGGGAAAAATCCACTTGCCCTTGCCTTGGTCAAGTGCATCCTGGGTAATACCTTGAACTGAATCAACTAGGCACAAGAGGATGTGGAACTGACCCAGTAGAGGGCCTCCCTTGAAGCCTCATCAGTAAGCACAGAATCTAGCTCCCTCTCCCATCTCGCCCTCACCCCATCCAATGGGGCGGGTTCCGACGAGAGAATATAGTCACATGGTTCTGAAATAGACACCTCGCTAGGTTGAGCCAAAGATAAAACCTTCTTCAGCAAGGAGGCGGGCTGGGCCAAAAGAAAAACCTGACAGGAAAAGTCACAAATCTGAAAATAACAAAAGAGGCTAGAATTGGGCAACTGAAATTAGTCAGCGTGTTCCCTAAAACTTTCAAATTTCCCCTCTACAAATAGGTCCCCAAAATGCTCAAATCCCTTTGCCTTCCAAGATTTAAATGAAGCGTCTTTAGTAAAGGCAATGGAGTCTGTTGAGTAAAAATAAAGTATCGGTTTATTCAAAACATAAATGTATGTATATACACAGGACCTGGTTAGACTCCACGGGTGCTTTCTCCCTGGACGCATGTTCTAATCAGGCCGACCTTTTATACAACAGTCCCTGCTCCATAGTTAATGGGGAGTGGATACTCCTCTAGCCACACGGGGGCTATCATCAACCCTGTCCCGTATGCCCCATGGGGGATACTACAGGGTCAAAACCAGAAGATAAGAAGAGGTGATTGTTACAAACAGGGGCTAAAAAAGACAGGGAATACAGCTTAAAATGCAGCAGAAACTGTTTCCAAATCTTCAGGGACAAGACCACCACCGATTTTGAAGAAAATCTAGCAGGAGAGAAGGGCAGTGGTGCAGTAATTAAGTCACCATAGTCCCAGATGACCTTCGGCCTTTGAGGGGGAGAGCTGACTGGTGGTGATTTAACCTGAGAGTCAGCACACCTCGAGTGAGGGGCAAGGTCGAGAAGGTGGGGCCTTTGTGAATAACCTCAGCCGGCACGGGAATTGAATATGTGCTGTGGCCTTGCTCTGCATCACGGGCCAGTTGTCCAGCCAACTAAGCTAAACCAAGTCCCAGTGGTGCAGTAATTGTGGCATGACGAGAAGATGGGTGCGTGAGTGAGCCTCCATTCTGCCCCAATTAGAATTGGGGTCACTAGTCCACAGCAAAACCTCTTGGATGTGAACAGTCCAACAACAAAACAAAGAATTTGGGAGAACTAAGTAGGCCCGCCACCTACCTCATGGGGCAGAAAACTGCAGACTCTGGGACATTTACCTGCCCAAGTGAAAGCAGAAATTAGCTTGTTAGCCTTAATAAAAAAAGGATTGGGCAAAGAAAAATGGATACATATTCAGAAAAATAACCTGGGACATATATTAATTTTAATGTTTGGATCCCACCCGCCAGAGACAGAGGAAGGTTGTTCCACCTCTGTAATTCCACTCTGACACTATTAATCAAGCTTGAGTAGTTTAGTTTATGAAGTAAGGTCCAATTATGGGCCATTCCGGATCCCCAGGTAATAGAAACTGGTATCGGAAAGACTAAACTGAACTCTTCAACCAGGGAGGTTCACCGAAAAACATTCACTCTTGCCTAGATTCAAGTTGCAACCAGAGAAGGGGCCAAATTTATTGGACGTCTTCACCATGCCGTCTATGGAGGAAGTTGGGTCTGTAAAGTACAGACGTAGGTCAACCGCATAAATCGATGCTCCACCCCATCCTGACAAATACCCCTCCATTGACCAGGGGCCCTCAACGCTATCGAGAGAAGCTCTATTGTCAAGGCAAACAATAGTGGGGAAAGAGGGTAGCTCTGTCTAGTGCCTCTGCCCAAGGGGAAGTAATCTGAGTAGTGTTCGTGGGAACGCTGGTAGTAGGTGCATTACAGAACAAACACCCGGCTTACTCACTTTTCCAACTTCTTCCATCGGGCAGGAGATACACGCACAAACAGACTCAAAAACAGCTTCTTCTCCAATGTCACCAGACTCCTAAATGACCCTCTTATTGACTGACCTCATTAACACTACACCCTGTATGCTTCAACCGATGCCAATGCTTATGTAGTTACATTGTATATCTGTGTTGCCCTATTATGTATTCTCATGTATTTTCTTGAATTTTGTTTAATTCCCTTTTCTTCACATGTACTTAATGATCTGTTGAGCTGCTTGCAGAAAAATACTTTTCACTGTACCTCGGTACACGTGACAATAAACAAATCCAATCCGATCCAATCCAATCCAATCCAATCCAATCCAATCCAATCCAATCCAATCCAATCCAATCCAATCCAATCCAAATCTAGGAGACAAATTGATGGCCGAATCCAAATCTGTCAAGAATCTCATTTAGAAATTCCCATTCCACCTTGTTAAATGCTTTTTCAGCGACCAGATATACTATAACCTCATTCAAGTGCTGGGAGGGGGAAAGAATAATGTGTAAAGGTGACGTATATTGGCCAACAATTGTCAGCCCTTCGCAAAACCTGGTGATCTTCCAAAATTATACCTGGGAGGCAAGGCTCCAACCAAGTTGTCAGGACCTTAGCCAGCAACTTAACGTCTGTGTTTAAAAGTTGGTATGAACCACACTCGACTGGGTCCCTGTCCACATTAAGGAACAAGGAAATAGAAGCTTGAGTGAGGGTCGGACGCAATGAACTCTGAGACCGTGAGGCAGTGCACATTTTTAATATTAATGGCTGGAGCTGTTCCCAGATATTTTGTAAAACCTGAGGCCTGGTAATAATAATAATAATTTTTATTGTCACAAGTAGGGATACATTAACTCTGCAATGAATTAACTGTGAAAATCCCCTAGCCGCCACACTCCGGCGCCTGTTCGGGTACACAGAGGGAGAATTCAGAATGTCCAATTCGCATTACAGCACATCTTTCGGGACTTGTGGGAGGAAACCGGAGCACCCGGAGGAAACCCACGCAGCTACAGGGAGAGCATGCAGACTCTGCACAGAAAGTGACCCAAGCCGGAATCGAACCTGGGACCTTGGAGCTGTGAAGCAACAGTGCTAACCACTATGCTACCATGCTACTGTGGTTGCCAGATTGCATCAGCCCAAAACATTTTTAAATCTTGTCCGGATGTAACGGGGAATTCAACTCTTGCCCACCTCAACAGATGGGATGTGCAGACCATCCAAAAAGTCAGCCATGATTGATTTACCTGCCGGGGGCTCTGACATATATAGGTCGCAATAATATGATCTAAGAGCTGCGTTGACCTGGAGAGGGGCAGAAGCAAGATTGTTACCCTTATTACATATCCTAGGGATCTTACGTGAGGCAGCTTGTCGCTTGCGTTAATGAGCCAGAAGACGACTGACCTTCTTTCTGTACTCATAGAATGTACCCCTGGAGCGATGTAACTGACTGCAGCCTTGCCAGTGGACACCAGTTCAAATTGGATCTGTCATGTTTACCTGTTTGCCAGTAGATTCAGAGTAGGGTCAAGCGAGTATTGGCGGTCCCTCTAAGAAGGAGTTCCCCAAACTCTGCTGCTCCATCTTCAGCATATACACCCATAAGGAATTTCCCCCCAATGACGGCCTTAAGAGTCTCGCAAAGTGTGGAGGGAGGGATTGAGTCTGAATTGTTGTGGTGGTATGATTAGCATAGCTGCCTGCCATTGGCGCAGAACACCAGCTTACCATTCGCCCTGGTCGGTCATGTGCCTCTCGACCGATTGGTTGAGACCAGTAATGTGACGGCTCCCTGATTGGTCGAGAGGCTGAGTTAACCCCGCCTCCAGGGCGGGGTATAAATACCCAGTACTCCCGGCGGTCGTCCTTATACTGTAATCGACCGCAGGCCTAACATCTAGCTGATTAAAGCCATACTTTTGTACAGAAACTCGCCTCGCGTTCAATTGATGGTACATCAATTTAATAAGCTAGAATTTTGAAGATGGAGCTCCAGATCAAGCCCGAATGCCTCCGCATCAGCCCACAAACTCCGAACGCATCGGAAATCTTCAAACATTGGCTGGCATGTTTCGATAGCTATCTGGCGTCCGCAAGCAGCCCCCCCACCATGGCACAGAAGCTTCATATTCTCCATTCCAGCGTGGGCATGGCGGCCTACGCGATGATAGGGGAAGAAAAAGATTGCGATGCGGCCATGGATAAGATGAAAGGACAGTTTCTTAAGCCGGTAAACCGAGTGTCCGCCCGACATCTGCTGGTTACCAGACAACAGCTCCCTGGTGAGTCCTTAGACGATTTTTACCAGGCCCTCGCTGTCCTGGGGAGGAATTGCACCTGCCTCCAAGTTTCAGCCACTGAGCACATGGAACTTTTGATTAGAGATGCTTACGTGGCTGGGATGTAGTCTGCCGCTATCCGCCAGCGGATGCTGAAAAAAGACGACCTCAGCCTAACTGAGGCATGGACTCTCTCCACCTCCCTGGAGGTCGCCGACTTAAACGCCCGCGCCTATGTCCCCAGACGCGCTGCAGCGCCCTGGGCCTCCTGGCACACTTCCCCACCGCCATCCGCCGCTTCCGACCCCCCTCAGGCCTGCGCCGCGGGACGCCCCGACAAGTCCGCGGGGCCCCGCTGCTATTTCTGTGGGTTCGCCAAACACCCTCGCCCGCGCTGCCCGGCCTGTTCCGCCCTTTGTAAGAGCTGCGGGAAAAAGGGCCATTTTTCGTCGGTCTGCGAGGCCAAATCGGTCGCTGCTGTGCCGCGCAACGACCGGGGATCCCCCCCTCCGGGCCTTTCCAGGCCCTTCCAGTGCACCGCATCAATCTATCCCCCCCGCCTCCGGGCTCCTGCGCCCGGCCTGCGTGCCTCTCTGTCCCCGCTCTCAGCCGCTTCGATCGGCCTGCCGGCACTGCTAACCCCACCCCCAGCAACCACGAGGGTCCCGCGGGTGCCGCCATCTTGGGCCCCGGACACCACATGCGGGTCCTGGGCGCCGCCATCTTGGGGCACTGACTCCACGTGCGGGTCCTGGGTGCCGCCATCCTGGACTGGCACACAAGATCCTGCCAGCACCTACTCGACGGATGACGAATACGACGATGGATCTTCTCCACGGCTCGCGGCCATTCAGCTCGACCAGTCACGTCCATGCACGCTCGCCAAGACGACGACGCTAATCCACCTCAACGGCCACGAGACAGGCTGCCTGCTGGACTCCGGGAGCACGGAATGCTTCGTACACCCTGACACGGTAAGACGCTGCGCGCTCCCTGTCCACCCTGTAAAACACAAAATCGGGTTAGCCTCAGGTTCGCACTCCATCCGCATCACCGGGTGCTGCATCGTGGACCTCACGGTCCAAGGGAAGGTTTTTAAAGATTATAAACTCCTTGTCCTCCCTGACCTTTGCGCACCGGCACTCCTAGGACTGGACTTCCAATGCAACCTGCAGAGCTTGACCTTCCAATTTGGCGGCCCTATACCCCCCTCACTGTCTGCAGCCTTGCGTCACTCAAAGTGGACCCCCCCTCCTTGTTTGCTAATCTTACCCCCGATTGCAAACCCGTCGCGACCCGGAGCAGACGGTACAGTGCCCAGGACCGGACCTTCATCAGGTCCGAGGTCCAGAGGTTGCTGAAGGAAGGGTTCATCAAGGCCAGCAACAGTCCCTGGCGAGCCCAAGTGCTGGTGGTCCGGACTGGGGAGAAAAACCGGATGGTCATCGACTACAGCCAGACCATCAACCGGTTTACGCAACTGGACGCGTATCCTCTCCCCCGTATTTCTGCCATGGTAAACTAGATTGCGAAATACAAAGTCTTCTCCACGGTGGACCTCAAGTCCGCTTATCACCAGCTCCCCATCCGCGCGAGTGACCGCAAGTACACCGCGTTCGAGGCAGATGGGCGCCTCTACCACTTCCTCAGGGTTCCATTCGGTGTCACAAATGGGGTCTCGGTCTTCCAACGGGAGATGGGCCGAATGGTCGACAAGTACGGATTACAGGCTACCTTCCCGTACCTCGATAATGTCATCATCTGCGGCCATGACCAGCAGGACCATGACACCAACCTCCGAAAATTCCTCCAAACCGCAAAACTCCTTAACCTAACTTACAATAAGGATAAGTGCGTGTTTAGCACCGACCGTCTAGCCATCCTCGGCTACATAGTGCATAACGGAGTGGTAGGCCCCGACCCCGAACGCATGCGCCCCCTGATGGAACTCCCTCTCCCCAATGCCCTCAAATCCCTCAAACGCTGCCTGGGTTTCTTCGCTTACTACGCCCAATGGGTTCCCAATTACGTCGACAAGGCCCGTCCCCTCATTCAGTCCATGACCTTCATCAGAGGCCTACCAGGCCTTTAGCCGCATCAAAGCGGACATCACAAAGGCCACGATGCGCGCCATCGACGAGTCCCTCCCCTTCCAGGTCGAGAGCGACGCATCAGAAGTAGCTCTGGCTGCCACCCTGAACCAAGCGGGCAGACCCGTGGCCTTCTTCTCCAGAACCCTCCAGGCTTCCGAACTCCGCCACCCCTCAGTGGAAAAGGAAGCCCAGGCCATAGTCGAAGCTGTGCGACATTGGAGGCACTATTTGGCCGGCAGGAAATTTACCCTCCTCACAGACCAACGGTCAGTAGCCTTCATGTTCGATAATGCAGAGGGGCAAGATTAAGAACGACAAGATCTTACGGTGGCGGATCGAGTTGTCCACGTACAACTACGATATCTTGTATCGTCCTGGGAAGCTCAATGAGCCTCCTGATGCCCTGTCCCGCGGTACCTGCATCAGCGCGCAGATAAACCGCCACCGCTCCCTCCACGCGGACCTCTGCCATCCAGAGGTGACCCGTTTCTATCATTTCATAAAGGCCCGCAACCTGCCCTTCTCCATCGAGGAAGTCAGGACAGTAACCCGTGACTGCCACATCTGCGCCGAGTGCAAACCGCACTTCTACCGCCCCGAGCGCGCACACCTGATCAAAGCATCCCGCCCCTTTGAACGTCTCAGCATTGACTTCAAGGGGCCCCTTCCCTCTAACAACCGCAACATTTACTTCCTGGCGGTTATCGACGAACACTCCCGCTTCCCCTTCGCCATTCCCTGTCCCGACATGACCACATCGACCGTCATTAAGGCCCTACTCTCCATCTTCTCACTGTTCGGCTACCCCGCGTACATTCACAGCGATCGGGGGTCCTCATTTATGAGCGACGAGCTGCGTCAATTCCTGCTCAGCAGGGGCATTGCCTCTAGCAGGACGACCAGCTATAACCCTCGGGGTAACGGACAGGTCGAGCGGGAGAATGGTACCATTTGGAAGACCATACTACTGGCCCTCCAGTCCAGAGATCTCCCTATTTCCCGATGGCAAGAGGTTATCCCCAATGCCCTACATTCTATCCGCTCACTCCTCTGTACTGCAACTAATCAGACACCTCATGAACGCCTTCTTGTCTTCCTCAGGAAGCCGTCCTCCGGATCCCCTCTCCCGACGTGGCTGGCCGCCCCCGGACCCATCTTGCTCCAGAAGCATGTGCGGGTGCACAAGTCTGACCCGTTGGTGGAACAAGTCCAGTTACTCCACACTAACCCGCAGTATGCGTACGTGGAGTATACCGACGGTCGGCAGGACACGGTCTCCCTCCGGGACCTGGCACCCGCCGGCGTGCAGCCCTCCCCCCCTTCACCACAGACCCCACCCCTGTTCTTTTTCCCCCAGTGCCCCACCCAGGCCACCCCTCCCTCATCCATGGCGTCTCCACCACCAGCCCGCGTTAAGGAGACAGTTCAAGGACCATCGCTCCCGGAGTCCAGGACATCAGCGGAACCACCACCATCGGCTGAACCAGTGTCATCAACTCCACTGCGGCAGTCTGCCAGGACGTCAAGGGCAACGAAAAGGCTGATCGAGTCCATTTAACTTTCAACACCACCATGGACCTTGTATGGACAGTACGTACTGTTGCTAAATGTCTGGGCCAGAGGGAAGCCAAGGATACATTTTTTTTCCTTCTCTCATTACTACTCATACCACCAGTTCTCCCCCCCCACCCTCCCATCTCTCTTTGACACCCCCCCCCGGCTTCTTTCTCCGCAAGGGGTGAATGTGGTGGTATGATCAGCAAAGCTGCCTGCCATTGGTGCAGAACACCTGCTTACCATTGGCCCTGGTTGGTCATGTGCCCCTCGACCGATTGGTTGAGACCAGTCATGTGGCGGCTCCCCGATTGGTCTAGAGGCTGAGTTAATCCCGCCTCCAGGGCAGGGTATAAATACCCAGTACTCCCGGCGGTCGTCCTTATACTGTAATCGACCGCAGGGCTAACATCTAGATGATTAAAGCCATACTTTTGTACAGCAACTCGTCTCGCATTCAATTGATGGTACATCACTTGTTTAGTTTAATAAATTTCTATGGAGGTAGACAAACGCTCACAAAATGTATTGGGCTGGATTATCCCAAAATGGGGCTACGTCACCACGTTGCACTCCCGAGTTTCTTCAAACAAATAACAGTCGATTCACTCACCTTCAGGGGGCTGGCAGGGACCCGGAGTAATACACAAAGCTTTAGCTGCAGATATGGACCTCCGCACTTCCGGTTTTGAGCCGGCGCATGCGCACGGCGGCGGCCTCCAGCAAGTGCCGTGGCTGACTCGGACCGCGGAACCAGCTCCATAATGTATGCCCCCCCCTCCCCGATCGGCTGTGCACCTTCGCATCGGACCGGCCCAATCTGTGCCCCAGATGCCCATAAGGCCCCCCTCCGGTGCCCGATCCCCCCGCCCCCCCCACCAGGGAAGCCGCGGACTGAGTCCGCAGCTGCCATGCGTGGTTCCTGAACGGCAATAGGTGGTTAGAACCACGCCGTCGGGAACTCAGCTGGTCGGGAACGGAAGATCGCTGGGCGGGCCTCTGGGAATGGTCCCGGGCCTTGCAGAGTAATTCGCGAATGCGCGGGTTTTCGGGGCCCGGAGAATTGCTGGGCCTGATTTCGTCATGAAATTTGATTCCCTGTCCCTGCGCCAAACGCAAAGTAATGTCTAGTCTCCAGGGTCGCCGTTGGGCAGGGCCAGACTACAATAGTAGACTGCCAAAATGTGGGGCGTAGTCAGAGATAATAATCTCTCAGTAATCAGCCACAGCTACCAAAGGAAGGAGAGCTCTATTAAAAATTTTTTAAAATCAATGTGGAAATTCACATGAAGATCATGTGAAAAAAAAAGAAAGATCTTTATCGCTAGGGTGCAGAAAGCACCAGAATCCCCCTTCCCCATCTGTGCCAGAGAAGAGGACAACGCCCTGGCCACCCTAGATGGGGCATGAGATTTAGGAATTATCCAACTTAGGGTCCAAAGCACAGTTCAGGCCGTCTCCTAAAATCAGCTCATGCAAGTGAAGGTTTGGGGGAGAGTCTAAGAGAGAATTGATACAATTTGTGTCGTCCCAGTTCAGGGCATAAATGGCAACTATGATTACCGGAGTGTTCACCAGGGAGCCACAAGCAATAATAATACGACCAGTGGGGTCGGCTATAGTCTGAGAGGAGGAGAACTGAACACTCTTATTCATTGAAATTGCCGTCCCTCTGGCCCTGCCATTTTAAAACTGGAGTGAAAAACCTGCCCAGCCCAACCATTACATAACCTGGTCTGGTCCTTGACACGCAAGCGGGTTTCCTGCAAGGAAACAAGATTGGAGTTTCGTCTCTTAAGATGGGCAAATGCCCTCAACCATTTTACTGGACTATTCAGCCCCCAAACATTCCAGATAACCAAACAAATTGGAGTCTCCCACCACTCCTTAAATGGAGTCAACCGTTCCCCAAGAGAAATGCCAAACAAGGGACACTGAAAACGTAAAGAAATCCACCTAAGATGGCCACCGCGCCAAATCAGATAACTCGACAAAGGAGAACCCACAGACACTGTTAGCAAGCTAACACTAAAGTAACCCCCTCCCCCCATCAACAATGCCATATTGTAAAAAACAATACCTTATCCCAAAACCTAGATTTAACAAAACACAACTCACTCCATGCTCTAAGCTCAGTCTCACAGAGTATGGTGAAGAGCTACAGAAAACCCTCTACCTCAGCTCCTGTTAACTAACCCCTTTGTTCACAGGGAGACTTCCAACTGCAACATAAAACCGTATCTAGCTTACAACACCACATTAGTGTTTAATTAACGTGCCGAATAACAACGATGAAAAGAGGAAGAGAACAATAAACTGATAAAAAAAAGGAAAGACCGAATAGCAGAAAACCCTCAAATATAACCAAAGGTGTTGTGAGCACGCCCAAACCCCAAATATGAAACAAATAAAAAATATAAAATGCTCACTCTCAGGGCCATAAAATACATTAAACATAGATTAAATAGTGCGCAATGTGAGCTTTCAATAAAGGAGTCCGCATCTTCCGGCATATCAAAAAAGAGGTCCTTTTCCCAAAGGCGAGCTGTGTAGACCATTCCAAATCTGGAATAGACTATTCCAAATCTGACTCCATTTTTATAAGATGGCTTTCACTCAGTTGAAAGCAGCTCTTTGTTTGCCAGGTCCATGCTCAGGGCTTGGTACAGCCTGGTGGAGCGGCTCTCCCATTTTATATCTCAATGCTCTCTAGCCCAGCGAAGGGCCTGTACTTTTGCCTTGAATCTTTGAAACCGTACAATAACCGCGCAAGGCGGATTTTCAGATCAAGGCTTCGGTCACAGAGAGTGATGAGCCCGGTCTAATTCCATTGGGTGGAATGTGGACAAATCCTCATCCACTATCTTGCAAAACATGCCTGAAAAATATTCAGTAGGTGTGTGGCCCTCCATTCCCACAATGCAAATGTTCTGTCTCCTCAATCTATTTTCCAGGCCACTCCGTTTGGCCTTCAATTACTTGTTACGTTTGACCAAAGAAGTAAGATCGGCCTCCAGAAAGGTGATCCAACCCAATTCAACTTGATTTGTTCAAACCAATCGGGGCTGAGAAGGTTTGATCCTCCTCCACCCATCACTATTAACACTGGAAGCCGCGTAGACTATTGTCCACAGATTGCAGGTAAATGCTTCCCCCATTTAAGTCTTCAACCTGGCAGAAGTGCTCTTCAAGTTCAACGATTGAACTCCCTCTCTTAGGTACTGAAACATATGCTCACCATCACAGTGAGTGATGTCCCCGTATCCATTTCCATCTGAAGAGACTTCCCATTTATCTGGAGTGTTACTGTAATAGGATCTACCTTGTCTATTTTTAGATTAAACAGAGAGTGAATACCAGAATCACTGGTGCTAGTCTCTTCCAGGTTGTGCACTTATAACATCTTGATTGATCGATTACTCACTGTTCTTGACATAGCTCTGTGCTGCTTTATTAAATGTCCACTTTTGTGACAATACAAACACTCAACCTCCTGTGACAGATGCCTGATCATCTCTCAACAGTGGCAAAAAGACTGGACCTGATGCCATAATTTTTAAAGTTTTAAGATAGAACATAAAACACAGAACAGTACAGCACAGTACAGGCCCTTCAGCTCACGATGTTGTGCCGGCCATTTATCCTAATCTAAGATCAACCTAACCTACACCCCTTCAATTTACTGCTGTCCATGTGCCTGTCCAAGAGTCGCTTAAACGTCCCTAATGACTCTGACTCCACCACCTCTGCTGGCAGTGCATTCCACGCACCCACCCCTCACTGTGTAAAGAACCTGTGGTGATTGTAGATCTGTGTAGATGCAATACAACTGAGCAAGTAGAGGGAGCCCAGGAGAGCTATAAATACAGAGGAACAGGAAATTCTCGGGGCGACAAAGGACACTTCACAGAAGGGAGAACTGGTAGCAAGACACAGGCAGGCAGGCAGCATTGAGGTAGCTGTAAGTTGAGCACTGAAGACAGAACAAACTCACAATAAAGCATCTACTCCAACTTTGAGACTGCACGCTTTATTAAGACACAAGGAACAACACATGGTACCCAGGAGTGGCTTCAGACGCTTACTACAAGATTACTCAGCTGCAGACACAGAAAGACCAAAATGGCAAGAAGAACTCCTACCGGGCATTCGACTTGGGAAGACCTCGCTTATTTGATGATGTGGGCTGGAACCCCACCTCAGCTGGACTTAACCGGTAATGTAAGAAATGTCTGAAAAAGATTTAAACAAATGTTCGGTATATATATCATAGCTAATGATTTAGCAGCAGCCTCAGATGAAATGAAAATAGCACTGCTCATCGCAGGACATGAAGCTAGAGAAGTATATAATAGCTTTAAATACTCGAAAGCTGACGACAGCAACAACTTACAAATAATACGAAGAGTACTGTATGAAATTCGAACAGCACTGTATGCTCAGAGGCCAAACTGCACAGGGACTGAGTGATGCAAAACTCAAACAATCACTATCAGAACAGAAAGGGTTCAGTCTAGAAATCGCGAGTGAAAAGTACAGATCAAAAGGAAACAGTAACTTGAACTTCTCACATAGACAAAACGCTGAGGTCCAGTTCAGATCGAAAGGAAGGGGTAACTTAAACTTTTCAGAAAGACAAAAAGCTGAAATCCACTGTAAAATGGCGTCGGAGCACATTTTACAGTCTCGGGGCAACAAAGGACGAAAATCTGCGTCTGCGCATGCGCAGGGAACAGAAGCCGCGCTTGCGCAGTTCCAATCACCCGTTTTGCGTTCTTGTTGCTGATAGTTATGCGCATGCACAAGCCGCGCAGGCGCAGTCTCAAAAAGTTTTGGTCGCGGATCGTTATGCGCATGCGCAGTGGACACAAAACCGCACAGTAAAGGAAGGCTGAATTGCGCATGCGCAATCGATTCCTACGCATGGCATCACGAGCGTCATGACATCTGCGGACACGGACCACGGCCACTTAAAAGGGGAATGCCCGAAAATTAAAAACAAGATACTTAAAGCTGTAAAACCCAATTTTCTTACCTCAAAAGGCAAAAAAAATCTGAACTTACACCAGCAGTTGAAAATAACTCTCACAACACCCTGGAACAAGCAGTCTGCACCACCCAAAGTGAAGAGAACAAAAACGATCACGAAACAAAAAAAGATGATTTGTTTTTCGAACAATACTACTCAGACATGGCTGAGTTATTTGGATATGCTGATTACAGCATCAGCAACACGGTCGCAAAGCTCAACACGACTCTACTCGTGGTAGATGAATCCAACACCATTGTGCCATGGCAGATCGTCGATACATTGGATGACAGAAATACCCAAGACGAAGCCACACAAAGAGCACAGAAAGACTCCACAGAGAGAGCGATGACAGGCTCCACAGTGAGAGTGATGAAAGACTCCACAAAGAGAGTGACGTGAGCCTCCACAGACAGCTCGTAGAAAGACTCCAAAATGGAAGCAAGCAAACACTCCCTAGCAAACACCATGCATGAACAAGACTATGAACGTCAATCTACCATCTCTGAGCAACTGCAAGCAGACTATGAAAGTCTACCAAGCTGACATAATCAAGAAGAAGACAATGTAAATCTACCCACTCCATGCGAAAACGGTGACAAGGTGATCACACTCAACATACAGGAGGTAGAGGATCACAGCGAGACTGACAGTTCTCAGCTCGTCTGTACAGAAGCACAGAGTAGGGCCACCCAAGAGTCCAGGGAGACCACGCCAATAGAAACCATGCAGATTTTGATACCAGAAGAGGAGCACCAAGAGTCCAATGAGACCACGTCAATAGAAACCATGAAGATTTTGACTCCAGAAGAGGAGCACCAAGACCAACAAGAAAATGAAATCGTGAAGAACTTGACTCCAGAAGATGAGCACCAAGAAAGCAAAGGAGATTAATTAAATCCACCACAAATTACTCCAGAAGAGGAGCACCAAGGAAGCAAGAAAGAGGAAGCAAATCCACCACAAGTGACTGATGTCACCAGCATCAATGCAACATCAGATCATTCTCACCATTCTCTAGACGAAACGTTCAATGTAACACACCACAAAGGACACTCGCACCAATAACTGTGACAATGACTCAAATTGTCCGCACGGGACACTCATTGAGCACAACAAGAAAAACAAAAGCCACAAGAAGCACAGCAGAAATGAGAACAACAATAGCAAGAACAAAAGCAACATGAAGTGCGATAAGAACAACAAAAATCGCAAGAAGTACTGCAGAAACGAGAACAACAACAGCAACGACAAAAACTACAAGAAGAACAACAAAACCAACAAGAAGCATAACAAAGATAGCGACAACAACAAAGACAGAAATTACAAAAACAGCAACAGGAACGACAGAAACAACAGCAATGAAACAACGACTTGTACAAAATGGTACAACTCTGCACATGAAGGACAATGCCACAGCACACTGCAAAACAATGACAAGACTACAAACATGCCATGGGATGACAACGAATCGCACAAACTCACATCTGCTCCAGAACAAGCAAGCACACCAGCTTTCAAGGCAGATGACATACTAAATCGATACCACAAGCACAGAAAAAAAGTCCATGTCAGTCAACATCAGTGGTTCGACCATGCAAACACCTCGGAATGACGTATTGGTTACTTAAAATAACAAGACCACCGACAACATTCACAACGGAGTTGCAATATCAATATCACCACGTCAACAACGAAAAAGAAAAAACTTAATGAACAAATTCATCAAGTTTGGACTCATAAATAGAACATAGAACATAGAACAGTACAGCACAGAACAGGCCCTTCGGCCCTCGATGTTGTGCCGAGCAATGATCACCCTACTCAACCCCATGTATCCACCCTATACCAGTAACCCAACAACCCCCTCCCCCTTAACCTTACTTTTAAGGACACTACGTGCAATTTAGCATGGCCAATCCACCTAACCCGCACATCTTTGGACTGTGGGAGGAAACCGGAGCACCTGGAGGAAACCTACGCACACACGGGGAGGACGTGCAGACTCCACACAGACAGTGACCCAGCCAGGAACCGAACCTTTGGACCCCGGAGCTGTGAAGCATTTATGCTAACCACCATGCTACCGTGCTGCCCTATAAATGTTTTTATTAAGATTGGACTCATAAATATAAATTGGCTTTGTAAAATATGCAAAGCACCATCACTTGTATAGATACACATATCGTAAGTCATCTAACTGTTTTGTACAATTTTCTTTATCGATGTACAGAAAATATGTAAAGAAAAAAGGGGGGATGTGGTGATTGTAGATCTGTGTAGATGCAATACAACTGAGCAAGTACTAGGGGGAGCACGGGAGAGCTATAAATACAGAGGAACAGGAAGTGAGGAGACACTTCTCAGAAGGGAGAACTGGTAGCAAGACACAGGCAGGCAGGCAGCATTGAGGTAGCTGTAAGTTGAGCACTGAAGACAGAACAAACTCACAATAAAGCATCTACTCCACCTTTGAGACTACGAGGTTTATTAAGACACAAGGAACAACACAGAACCTACCTCTGACATCTCCCCTATACCTTCCTCCAATCACCTTAAAATTATGTCCTCTCGTGACAGCCATTTCCGCGCTGGGGAAAAGTCTCAGGGCGTGATTCTCCACCCCCCACGACAGGTCGGAGAATAGCAGGAGGGCCTTCCCGACATTTTTCCCGACCTCCCGCTATTCTCCCCCCCCCACGGCCGCCCCACGATACGAATCGCTGCTCGCCGTTTTTTACGGTGAGCAGCGATTCTCCCCTAGCCGATGGGCCGATTTCCCAGGCCTTTACGGCTGTTTTCATGAACTCCAACACACCTGCTCTCACCGTTCGTGAAAACGGCCGCAAAGTGCCGTTCTGGAGAACCATGCCACCGATTGGCATGGCCGCACCACGGCCGTGCCAAGGGTGGCATGGGCCCGCGATCGGTGCCCACTGATCGCGGGCAGCGGGTCCGAACCCCGCGCACTCTTTGTTCCTCCGCCACCCCGCTGGATCAGTCCACGGGGCGGCTGAGGGGGCATAACGGCCCGCGCATGCGCGGGTTTCACGCATTTGCGTGATGACGTCATCCAATCCGTGCATGCGCGGCTGACATCATCGTGCGCATCAACCGCCGTTACCCTTGGCGCGCGGGCTTAGCGAAGTTCGCTAAGCCTGCGATGCCGAGGTTCACGGGGCCCCGCTGCTAGCCCCGACCGGGGAGCAGAATCGGGTCCCGGGAGGGGGCGCGGAGGCTGCCGTGAAACACGGCCAGTTTCATGGCAGCCTTCAAGACTCTCCGCATTTGCGGAGAATCGCGCCCTCTGACTATCCACTCTATCCATGCCTCTCATCACCTTATATGCCTCTATCAAGTCACCTCTCTTCCTTCTTCGCTCCAGTGAGAAAAGCCCTAGCTCCCTCAACCTTTCCCATAAGACATGCCCACCAGTCCAGGCAGCATCCTGGTAAATCTCCTGTGCACCCTCTCCAAAGCATCCACATCAGAATATTCCAAGTGTGGTCTAACCAAGGTTTTATAAAGCTGCAGCAAAACCTCGCGGCTCTTAAACTCAATCCCCCTGTTAATGAAAGCCAACACACCATAAGCCTTCTGAACAACGCTATCAACCTGGGTGGCAACTTTGAGGGATCTATGTACGTGGACCCCAAGATCCCTCTGTTCCTCCACACGTCAAAGAATTCTGCCTTTAACCCTATATTCAGCATTCAAATTCGACCTTCCAAACTGAATCACGTCACATTTATCTAGGTTGAACTCCATCTACCACTTCTCAGCCCAGCTCTGCATCCTGTCAATGTCCTGTTGTAACCTACAACAGCCCTCAACACTAATCTACAACTTCACCAACCTTCGTGTCATAGGCAAAACTTCATCAATGTGCCTCGTCACATCCTGAAAGAATTCAATGAGGCTTGTGAGGCATGACCTGCTCCTCAGAAAGCCATGCTGACTATCTTTAATCAAACTATGTTTTACTAAATAATCATAAATCCTATCTCTCAGAATCCTGTCCAGTATTTTGCTCACCACAGACGTAAGACTGACTAATCTGTAATTCCCAGGGATTTCCCTATTCCCTTTCTTGAACAGGGGAACAACATTTGACTCCCTCCAATCATTTGGTACTACTCCAGTGGAGAGGACGCAAATATCATCGCCAATGGTGCAGCAATCTCCTCCCTCGCTTCCTGTAGTAAAACCTTGGGTATATCCCGTCTGGCCCAAGGGACTTATCTATCCTGATGTTTTTCAAAATTTCCAGCACATCCTCCTTCTTAATGTCAACCTGTTTGAGCCTATTAACCTGGTTCATACTGTTCTCACGAGCATCAAGGTCCCTCTCTCTGGTGAATATTGAAGCAAAATATTCATTTAGGGCCTCTCCTACCTCCTCAGACACTAGGCACATGTTCTCTCCACTATCCCTGATCGGCCCTACTCTCACACTGATCATACTCTATTTCTCACATAAGTGTAGAACGCTTTGGGGTTTTCCTTAATACTTCCCACTAGGGCATTTTCATGTCCCCTTCTAGGTCTCCTAAGTCCATTTTTGAGTTCCTTCCTGGCTATCTTGTAACCCTCTAGAGCCGTGCCAGATTGTTGCACCCTCAACCTTATGTAAGCTTCTTTCTTCCTCTTGACCAACTGTTTAGCACAGTGGGCTAAACAGCTGGTGGCTTGTAATGGAGAACAAGGCCAGCAGCGCGGGTTCAATTCCCGTACCGGCCTCCCTGAAGAGGCGCCGGAATGTGGCAACTAGGGGCTTTTCACAGTAACTTCATTGAAGCCTACTTGTGACAATAAGCGATTATATTATTATTGGCTATAAGCTCCACTTCTCTTGTCATCCAAGGCTCCTTCACCTTACTATTCCTTCCTTGTCTCAGTGGGACAAAACTATCCAACATTCGCAGCAAGTGCTCCTTAAACAACTCCCACATTACTGTTGTGCATTTCCCTGAGAACATCTGTTCCCAATTCATGCTCCTCAGCTCCTGTCTAATAGCAGTATGATTTCCCCTCCCCCAATTAAATACCTTCCCATACTGTCTGTTCTGTCCCTCTCCATGACTATGGTAAAGGTCAAGGTGTTGTGGTCACTGTCACTGAAATGCTCTCCCACCGAGATACCCGGCCTGGTTCGTTGCCAAACACCAAATCCAATATGGCCTCCCCCTAGTCGGCCTATCTACATATTGAGTCAGGAATCCTTCCTGGACTCAACTGACAAAATCTGCTCCATCCAAACCATTTGCACTAAGGAGGTTCCAGTCAATATTAGGGAAGTTGAAGTCATCATAGAACATAGAACAGTACAGCACAGAACAGGCCCTTCGGCCCTCAATGTTGTGCCGAGCAATGATCACCCTACTCAAACCCATGTATCCACCCTATACCCGTAACCCAACAACCCCCCCCCCCTTTAACCTTACTTTTCTTAGAACACTACGGGCAATTTAGCATGGCCAATCCACCTAACCCGCACATCTTTGGACTGTGGGAGGAAACCGGAGCACCCGGAGGAAACCCACGCACACACGGGGAGGACGTGCAGACTCCGCACAGACAGTGACCCAGCCGGGAACCGAACCTGGGACCCTGGAGCTGTGAAGCATTTATGCTAACCACCATGCTACCGTGCTGCCCACAATCCATACAACAAGTCTGTTACTTCTGCACCTTTCTAAGATCTCGCCCAATCTCTGCTGCTATTGGGGGGTCCATAGAAAACTCCCAATAAAGTGACTACTCCTTTCTTGTTTCTGACTTCCACCCATACTGACTCACTAGACAAACCCTCCTCAACTACCTCCTTTTCTGCAGCTGTGGTGCACTCCCTAATTAACAGTGCAACTCCCCCTCCTCTTTAACCTCCCACCCTCATCATCTTAAAACATCTAATACCCGGAACATCTAACAACTATTCTTGCCCCTGTGAAATCCATGTCTCCGTAATGGCCAGAACATCGTAGTTCCACGCACTGGTCCATGTTCTAAGTTTATCTCCCTTATTCCTGAAACTCCTTGCACTGAAACAGACAGACTTTAACCCATTCCACTGAGTGCAACTTTACTCTATCAACTGTCTATCCTTCCTTACAGACTTGCTGTATACTATTTCTGTCTGTTCAATAGCTACCCTATCCTCTGATCCATAGCTCTGGTTCCCATCCCCATGCCAAACTAGTTCAAACCCTCCCGAAGAACTCTAGCAAATCTCCCGGCCAGGATATTGGTGCCCCTCCAGTTTAGGTGCAACCCATCCTTCAAGTACAGGTCCCACCTTGCCCAGAAGGTATCCCAATGATCTACATTCTGAAGCCTTCCCCCCTGCACTGCTCTGTAGCCACGTGTTCAGTTGCACTTGCTCTCTGTTCCTTGCCTCACTAGCACGTGGCACCGGTAGAAATCATGAGATTACTACTCTGCTTGTCCTGCTCTTTAGCTTCCAACCTAACTCCCTAAAATCACTTTTTAGATCCTCATCCCTTTTCTTACCTATGTCATTGGTGCCAATGTGCACCAACCCTCCCCCTTAAGAATTCTGTAGAACTTCTGAGACATCCCTGACCTTGGCAACCGGGAGGCAACATACCTTCGGTATGGTCCAGAAAGATTGATTAATTCCAGGAGTGATATTACAAGAAATAGGGCATGATTATTTTATAAACAAACTTTAATAAAACAAAAGAAAAGAAAACAATATTTAAACTTCTACTTTAGCTCTGACACTAACAGATTACATACAGTTTCTTAACCTTAACACACTAATTCCCACTAACCATCACTTTCAATAACCATACTGATCTCATGTCACTTACACAGACAGGCCAAGAAAATTCTACATTTATGAAGCACTTTCCTTCTTTTTGGGACATGTGTTCAGAACCTTTTTCCAAAGCCTGCCTTGGTGGCAACTTTCATGACCACTCTGGTCAGTTTCCACAGCCTTCTCCCTGTAACTGTTCAGAACAGCATTCTTTCTTTCTCTCTAAGCTCCGCCCACCCTCAAATAATGTTTCTCTCCTCAGGTGGACAGACTTGAATCCATTATTGTTACCTTGGCTATCTGATTTCCCCTTCCCGTTTCTACAAAAGAACAGAGCTATGCCAATCATATGCAACTAACCTTCCATTGATGGACAAATAGGACATCAGATTCTGTGATGGGATAATGACAAACAAGGTTATCTTGAGTGTCAATGCATCTTGAGTAGATCATCCTGGCTGAACTGGGGTATCCTGTGTATTCCCACTAATGATGTTAAGTCTGAATGGGACAAGGTAGCTCAGGCTGTGGGCTGTCAGAGTCTGCTGCTAGCAGTCTTTTCCTCAACCCCTAAATCTCCGGCTACATCTTGGACCACTTTCTGGACCTAGTATCTCACTGGCATGACACTCCTTAAAACAACATGATTCAGGAATGTGGTTGCATCCACATCTGTAACATTCCCCATTAATCATTACTGACTGACAGCCTATTCTGTACCTTCTTGATTTGTTGGTGGCTGAAATTGTATCCTGCGTCGCGGCTGCTTTGGTAGTTTTTTGTGCCATGGCTGGCTGCAGGTTCCTGCCCTAACTAGTGAACGGCGCCATTTTGTGCACTCTGCAGCTTTTGTGCACCATTTTCAGTGCTTTCCACGGCCAGTTTTGCTTGTTTAAAATTTATGCCAACCTGTGTACAATATGCGTTGAATAGCGTAGTCACCAGAGACTAATCTATGCCATAATATATTGTTTAGGGTGGCTCCAAAATCACAATACTCTGATAATTGCTTCAGTTTAGTAATGTAACTCCCGATCTATTCCCCTGGGGCTCTCACCCTCAAATTACATTTGACTCTCTGGGGTATGACTGATGGTTAAGGTTGCAATTGAGCCTTCCCTAAATCCATGAGCTCACTAAATGTCTTGGAGTCAGGCGTGCAAACGGCTGTATGGGAAACACATAAACACTTGGGAGTATTGCTTTGCATTTTGCCCCCTCACCTATTTCGTGCCATCTCATGGCTGTAGCTCGCTCCCAAATGTCCCTGCCTTTCTCACCATGGAGTGATTCCACACTCTGAGTCTTGACTGGTTGCACAGGCCATGTGACCCTTATTTTGCTGCATTGCCCTTAAAAGGAGAATCACCGCAAGGGTACAGTGTGGTAGTGAAGGGGTGGGGGTGGGGGGGGGGGGGGGGGGGGGGGGAGACATTTAGAACTGAGATGAGGAGGAATGTCTTCACTCAAAGAGTTGTGAATCTTTGGAATTCTCTCCCCACCGAGCTGTGGATGCTCCACCGATGAATATATTGAATGTTGAAACAAACAGGTTTTGAATTAATACACTGAAAATAACAGGTAGAATCATCATCCAGCTTTAGGAATAGAAACCATCATTTAAATAAAAGAAAATTAGAAGCCTGGTTGAATAAATTTTCAAGTTCACTATCATTTATTTGGTAGAAATTGTAATTTCCAAGAGGTTCAGTCTGATCATTCCTCCCATCCAAGTTAACAATCGATCTATTGTTAAGAATCCTCAACTAAAGGAAAAAAACTTTTTTTTGAAGCTCTCCCAGTAGCCTGAGAGGAAGAAATGACTGGCGTAGTAAGAACAGTATGGTTTGTAGTTTTTGCAGTGTGGTATAATTTTAAGTAATTTGCTGCAGCAACCTTGGTCCCGAACAATTTACAATCAAGATTAACAATAATGGCTTATTGTCACAAGTAGGCTTCAATGAAGTTACTGTGAAAAGCCCCTAATCGCTACATTCTGGCGCCTGCTCGGGGAGGCCAGTACGGGAATTCAACCCGCATTATTCCACATTACAAGCCGGCTGTTTAGCCCACTGTGCTAAACAAACCCCTATTAATTACTTAGATAAAGGGATAGAAGGTTCCAGAGCCAAATTTGCAGATGACACTAAAATAGGTGGGACTGTAAATTGCAATGAGGTACTAAGCACCTTCTGAATGGATATAGGTAGTTTAGGAGAGTAGGCCAAAATGTGGTAGATGGAGTTTAACATGGATAAGGTCATCCATTTTGGTTGGAAAAATGGAAAGGCAACTTATTATCTAAATGGGGAGAGACTTCGGGGTGCTCCGATGCAGAGGGATCTGGGTATCCTCGTGCATGAGTCACAGAAAACGAGCATGCAGGTGCAGCAGATAATAAGGAAAGCAAATGGAATATTGGCATTTATAGCTAAACAATTAGGGTATAACGGTCAGGAAGTGTTGTTGCAACTGTACAAGGCATTGGTGAGTCCCCACCTGGAGTACTGGTGGAACCATCAATTCACTAGACACGTGAACTGTAGTTTAAATCTACTTACAACAGAGCCAGCCTGTTCCACGGTGAACTCTCGATGAACTGAACGACTGGCTCTGAGCATTGGTATTTATACAGCAGTCCAAGGGGAGGAGTCATGGGCGGAGCCAAGGGTGGAGCCACTAGCATTCCCAGCGCTACTCTCCCTAGTGGTCGGGCAACGCAACTGCGCTTATCAATGCATGGTCTCATGTATATACAATACAGTGTGAATTACGGAGTTACATTCGCCACAAGTACTGTGCACAGTTTTCGTCCCCTTATTTGAGGAAAGGTGTAGTGGTATTGGAGGCAGTTCAGAGGAGGTTCACTCGATTGATTCCAGAGATGAGGGGTTTATCTTCTGAAGAGAGATTAAGCAGTTTAGGTCAATATTCTCGAGAGTTTAGAAGAATGAGTGGATATCAAATTGAGATATAAGATGATAAAAGGTTTGAATAAAGTAAACGTGGAGTGGATGCTTCCTCTTGTGGGCATTCTAGAATGAGAGGTCATAGTCTCAGGATAAGGGGTGGCAAATTCAAAACTGAGATGAGGAGAAACTACTTCTCCCAAAGGTTCGTTAATCTGTGGAATTCACCCTGGAGTGCGGTGGATGCTGGGACAGTGAGTAAATTTAAGGAGGAGGTAGACAGATTTTTAATTAGTAAAGGTTACGAAGAACGGGCAGGGCTGGAGATGAAGCCATGGTGAGATCAGCCATGATCGTATTGAAGGGTGGAGCAGGTAAGTAATTCAAGTAATTGCCACTCCTGTTCCTAGTTCTTATGTTCTAAGAAATAACTATTCTGTCTAATTCCACCTTCCAGCTCTTGGTCTGTAGTTCTGTGGGTAACAGCACCTCAAGCACAAATCTAGTGTTCTTGATTAATAAGGGGATCAGGAGTTATGGGGCGAAGGCAGGAGAATAGGGATGAGAACATATCACCCATGACCGATTGGCAGCGAAGACTCAATAAGCTGAATGGCCTAATTCTGCTCCTATATCTTATGGTCTTATGGTCTATGCAGGTGATTTCACTGCACACATTTAACTTGTATGGTTGTAAGGAAAGTTAAAATTTGACTAATTTCAAGCCTGAGGAAGGTCAAGTTTGACTCAGTTCAGGGTTCTTAGAGTGTAACTTTCAACAAACACAAAGCTGATACACTACATCTTCAGAGGAATATCACAATATGTCCCTGTTTTAATATGATTATATTCCTTTTGCCCTGTCATGCCCAGTACAGGCATGTCATATTATGAACTTGCGCTCAATATTTTCAAAAATTGGACATAAACTAGCTGTTAAGATGGCTACCGCAAATCATGTGACTTTTGCCATTTGGACTACAAAATGTATCAATGTCTGTAAAGTACCCAATTTAATATGGATATAGTTGAGGGTTACTCAGGCCATTTATGGAATTGACACAGCTCTATAATTAAAGATGGGTAACCCCTATAAACTATGGTATTCCCAGACAGCCTGTCTCCATGTTTCGTACTGGACAAAAGGAAATACCAAAACTCATTGGCCAGTATCAACTTCCCATTGTATCATAATGGCTTCCCCCATCCAAACTAGATTAGATGGGCCTTAGAACTGTCATGTGATTGAAGCTGACGGCAGAGATTGTACCTTCATTCCCCCAGAATCCAGCAGAACCAGCCAGTCTGAGAACCAAACTCTAAAATTAGCTGCAAGTCTTCAGGTATCCAGAATACTTAACCTGTTACAGTGTCAAAGTTCACCTGAGAACCATTCTTCTCGATACTCAACCACAAAGAAAATTCATTGCAAACCTCCTGCATCGTTCGCTGTACAAAATGCTCACTTCATCTTCAAATCAACAAATCTATTCAGGAAATCACAGTTCTGCCATGTGGGAGGCCAGAAGTCATAAATTAGAGACTGATTTAACTTTAAATGTAAACTGTTAAAGTGCACTATCTTTATTCCATTTTTGCATGTGTGTGTGTGTGTGAATGCATGAGACCGAGTCTGTGACACTGCATTAATCTGTGGGAAGCGTGAGCTGACATGTTCCTCACCTGTTACCTACAAAGCTACAAACCAAGAACTGGATTGCAAAATCAGACAGAACATCTCCTCCCTAGAACACATGACCAAGGAGCAGAGTAGGTAATTTAGAATCCTGAGCCTAAACACCTTCAATGTGACCATGGCTGATTCCATCATGGCCTCAACTCCACTTTTTTTTATTCTAAACTCACAAAAGCTTGCTGTTTAATTATTTAATTGGAATACACTCTCCAAAGGTAAGAGACGACACACCCCTTTCCATAAAACTCATACTGATCATAGGCAGTAAGAGAGGAGATACATTGGGCTGGATTCTCTGTTTTTGGGACTATGTCCTTGCTCCGTCGTAAAAACTGTGGACATTCACGCCAGAAAAACTGACGTGAAAGGCCCACATATTCCTAACCCTGCAGTGGGCTAACAGGGACCCGGCGTAAACCTAGCAGCTTTGGCTGCAGGTCCCCTAGCACTTCCGGGTCGAAGGCCACACATGCGAGGCCGCCGCGCCATGCTCCATGGCGGGCTCTGACCGCGGAGCTGGACATTAAAAATCGGCCGCATGCCCAACCCTGACTGCCCGCCCAACCATTGCCCAGTTGCTCATAAGGCCACCCCTGCCCTTCGATCAGCCCGCCCCCTACCAGGGCGGCCGCAGACTGAGTCTGCAGCCGTCATGCTAGTATCCCAACTGGCAGGACCGTGTTAGTTCCACGCTGTCGGGACTTCGGCCGGTCGTGGGCGGAGAATGGCTGGGCGGGCCTCCAGCAATGGCCACAGGTAGGTCCTAGGCGGCGGTCCCCATTTCGTGCACCAAAATGGATTCTCTGCCCCGGCTCCAGCCTCAATTTTGGCATCAGGGTGCGGAGAATCCAGCACATTATATCTGTGATATCTCCAACCTGCCAGCAACATCATACCTGAGAACTGCGAAACTCTCAGCTGCTGCACGTTGATTAAACCACAGCTGTAAAATATAGTCATGGTTCAGAAGTGGACATCATAAGTAATTTGTGTCCTTAGATAGTGTCCAACCCCAACAATTGAGAATATATCTATATCACCCAGCAACAATGGGCTATGGGAGCAGATGGGGAATATTCAACATCTCATGTTGTTCATTTTCCCGCTGATTTCTACCGTCATAAATAATGTATTTGGTTTCCCTAATGAAGTTAGGCATCAGTATATTAAGGCTTCAAACCTGAAGTTATTCTCCACAAAATAGCACTCTTACTCAACACACGGGCGTGATTTAACTAAATGAGAACAAAGTCCCACAGAAGCACGCTTAGCCACGTGTTTCCAGGTTCTCGCAGCGGCAAGAAACATAGCACTGTAAAACGTCACTCAGTTAGAAATGGGGCCTCAGTGGGGAACGTGCAGCTGAGGCCACACCAAGCCATTTTCTGCACTAAGGTCCTCCACTCACTGGAACTCTTCAGTGTAGCAAGAGATCGGGATGCCATTTTCAAACAGCATCCTGATCTCTCAAGTCCCCGACTCAACCCCCGATGCCCCCCAAGCCCTAGCTCACTCTATGGGGGTCTCCCTGCACCTCCCCAAATACCCAAGCAGGGCACCCTGGCCTGATCTCTAGCTTGGCGCCTTCGCAGTTCCAGACTGGCATCCAGTTGGCACTGCCAGGCTAGCAGTGCCTAGGTGCCCAAGTGACACCAGCAGTGTCAGGGTACCACCCTGCCCAAAAGGTGTCTCACTCTAATATGCAGATTTACCAAAATGTGATCTCGCCCACAATGGCGGAATTATGTCTGTGATATCTCTAACCTGCCAGCAACATCATACCTGAGAACTGGGAAACTTTCTTAAACTGGGAAACGTCTTAACCATGACTATATTTTACAGCTGTGGTTTCATCAATGTGCAGCAGCTGAAAGTTTCCCAGTTCTCGGATCGCGTCAGATCTCGCAAGGCCTTGTGAGCCGGGTAGATCCCAGGAGCGACGTCTCCTGGCTTCTATAGGCCACATTGCGGCATTGGGTGCTGCTTTTCAGGCGCAAGGTGGCCATTCGATCACGCCCGTGGTTGGTTGTGATCAGTGTTGATCAGGTGCCACTATAGCAGTTGGGTAATGTGGTGAATGTAGCTCTGTAATTCACACTGTGATATATATATATGAGACCGTACGATTGTAAGCGCAGTTGCATTGCCCGGCCACTAGGGGGAGTAGCTCTGGGAATGCTTAGGTGTTTGTACAGGGCTCCACCCCATGGCTCCTCCCCCTGGACTGCTGTATAAATATTGAAGCCCAGAGCCAGCCGACCAGTTCATCGAGAGTTCAACGTGTAACAGACTGGCTCTGTAGTAAGTAGATTAAAACCACTGTTCATATCTCAAAGCACGTGTCTAGTGAATTGATGGTCTCATCAGGTAACATGATTGGATTAATTAATATTGCCTCCTGTTTGAATTACCTCTTGTTTTACCTTCACTATTCAACAGACTCAGTTCAAAATAGCAGTACTAGCCTCCCTCGATCCAAAGCTCTTGGGCTTTGTAAAGAGATGAGTTAAGATTTTGACTGATTTATTTTAGAATAAAAATAAATCAGTCAAAATCTTAACTCATCTCTTTACAAAGCCACGGTGAATTCCTGCGGGTGTGTTAATTTCCCTTGATCTTCTAGGGAGGGGCAGGGTTGTCATTTTTCTTTGATTTACGTTGGGAGAATACCGCCATTCTCATTGATGACCAGAGCTAATCAATGAGAGAGAAGATTGGGTACACATTCATTTTTGGCTGCATATACAACAACATTGAGCTGTTTTCCCGACTGCTTTCATGGTTGAGATTTTGGTCATTAGAAAAAAAAAGTAGGTCCCCTAACTGGCAAAGTAGAATGGGATTTGACACCTGGATTTTACCACCTTTTTGTGAAGAAAAGAATTCAATCCAAAAAAATCAAAATCAGTTTATGTTCCACTAAAATAACTTGTTTGCATAATACACTTTCACATGAGACTGGGGAGTTAATGAACATAAATCTCTAATGATGTAAATTGTGTCTTTTGAAAACAATATATTGATTGAGCATTGAATGCGCCAAATGAAAGGGGCACAATTTAATAAACCATTAAGTTAATGATTTACTTA